>NC_056732.1:304965353-305265353 GCF_019279795.1 Protopterus annectens | reverse complement strand
TCCAGCATCCCCCACTAAGTGACCATGTGGGATGTCCCCATTGGCAAATGTCTGGTACAGCTGCGTCAGATGCCAGATATGGGAATCATGGTAGCTTCCAGGGCAGCCAGCATACACATTCGTTATTATGCCCTGGGCATCACACATGACCTGGCAGTTGATGGGGGGGAAGCCCTTGTGGTTAATGTAGGCCCTACCCCACTCACCAGCTGGTGCCTTGATGTGTGTATGCGTGCAGTCTATTGCACGCACTACCTCAGGGTATTCCGCTATTTGCTGGAAGAGTCGCATATTGCTGGCCAATGCCTCATGGGAATTGGGGAAATATACATGATCTCCGACATGTGCCGACATGGCATCCAGGAACTGGTGCAGTACCCTGGATACTGATGCCTGTGAGATCCCCATCATATCACCAGTTGGTCTCTGGAAGGTACCTGTTGCTAGTATTCTTAGGACAACACATACCTTGGTTTCCACTGGGATGGGTTCCCCTCTGTTGGTTCTGTGTGTGAGGCATGGCCTGCACAGCTCAACAATTTGCTGCAGGAGGTCCCTGTCCACTCTATAGCGCTCCACTATCTCCAGCTCATGTAACCCCTGGTAGGTGACCCTGGGCCTGTACACTCTTCTCCGTCTCCTCACTGTGGGTTGTCTGGCAGCATTTACATTGTCACCACCCTCAGCAGGTCTCCTATGTCTCCTTATAACAGCTATGGCAGCCCCTAGCATGTTTGGTCTGAGTGCAGCTTTTTCAGTTTTCACTTCTAATAGCTTACTCCTGTCTTGCAGTGTCTCTTGAGAGAAACATACTGCAATGCTGTTTGCAGTGTTTTAAGTGCTGGGCTGGGCTAGTATTCTGCCTGTGTAATTGCCTGCTTCTAATTGTTTTCACCTGCTAGCTCTACCAATATTCCCTGCTAGCTTCCTACTATTTCTTCTGCTTCCTTTTCCCTCTCTGTTTCCTCAGGGGGGAGCAGCGCACATACCAGCGAAAATACACTCACAGTGGCTACCACGCATGCACACATGCTTACATGGACTAGAATCTGCTTATTCGGGTTATAACGCTCGCACACCAGCGCAAACAGGTTTACAGATCTTTAAACAGGCTCCTACATGCTTACTCTGCCTTACACGTGCGCACTCTGTCTTACTCACACCTCCCAGCACGCATGCACGCACAGCAAGAAACTTTGGTGTTAGCCACAGTGTACACCTTCCATTTCTTGACTTTCCCATGCTTATCTGTTGACACTCCTCTTTATATGCTGTGGAACTGACATCTTTCACATACCACTTTGCTCCAATGAGCTTGATTTCTTTATAACATTCCCCCCTGTGATGTCACCTATCTCCTACTCTGTTACTCCCCCTTATCCAACTCTTACACTACACAGAATGTGCTCATTTGCTATGTGACAGTGAGATTCACTATCCTACCACTCATTTACATAGGATTGCCTACTAATGCTTAGTTACGTGTCTTACACTCAGCTTCCCCCCTTGGCAACCACTAAACGGTGGCCATGTTGTTTTCGGTCTGCTAGTCCCTGCTTTGTAAATCCATGCATTGCATAAAACCCACATTTGTGGGTTTAAAACCTTTATTTTTATGTTTTATATAGCGCAGCCTGTTTGCACGGGGCTGCGCTGTGTTTAAACATCGCCGATCGCGGAAATTTTTTTTAATTTTTTTCATGTTTGCATCGGGGTCACCGTACCAATGGCTACATATCTGGCCATTGGCATGCTGCCTGACACATATGCACACTTTATTTGGAGCTGACATGGCTCCATTGTGTTATTTGCAGAAACGTACTCAGTTGTCAACTGAGTACATTTCTGCACCTAACACGACTCTTACACGGGCTGGTTTCAGCTTTGTGGATCGCTAATCTACCTCATTTGCATGCCTTTTGGCTGCAAGTGAGGTAATTAGCATATCCACGCCCTGCCCGTGTAAGAGATGTTTTAGCTGGTCTCTTACACAGTATTTTGGGCTGTTCCTGGATCGCTATGGCTTCATGGAGTCTTACACGACTCTTAGACTCTGTACAAGCCATGGTGAATCCTGCCCTATGTCATACATGATAATTTAATAAAGATGTTTATTGAAAAAAAATCTGGTTTTGTTCTTACTCAAAACCAGAATAAGATATATCCCTAAATGTGAACAAGTATCTTTTCCTTCCATATACTGCCTTACTCCCTTATTCACTTACTTCCTTACTTCTATTAAATTCTCTTCCCTGACTTTCTCTCTGAATATACCAAAAGCCTATTATCCCTTACTTCATATTGCAATTCCTGTTTGTATTAGTGTAACTTACCTTTAATTTCTCTACAAATTGTCTAACATTTCTATAAATATTAAATGATTGTTATATACATTGTACTGATTATTAACCAATGCTTTTATATCATCATTAATTTTTATAATTATTTAAACTGCAGATGTTTTTGTTTTATTTTTGAAGATTGTAAAATTATTGTTCTTAAAATGTTTTGTAATAATTTAGAGCTTTTCTCCCTGGGCGTCTGCTGAAAATGGGTGCCTACTCAGTCAGACTTTCCAGATAATCAAACATCAATAAATAAGATACCTCTGTTATAACATTTTACCTCTTTTGCATCGTTCACTGCTTAATTCAAGTATTGGATCTTCTTTCCCCTCTGAATATAGCTGGAGAGTTTTACTTCTAATGATTGGCATTGCCAATCATACATACATGAAGTACTGCATATATATTCTTTTAAATACAATTTATTTTGTGCGGCAAGATGTGATAGCATTTAAACAAAAATCTGTACATTTGCATAGGTATGCTTAGATATTTAAATGAATATTTGCTCAGACTACCTGGCTAACATTTTTTATTAAAAAAGTATGTTATACAGCTATCTTGAAACATGCACTGCCTGAAGTGGGTGGGTAAGAGTTGCATTTGCGGGAGGGGTGTACATTCTAAATCTCAATACATAATTTAAAAACTCCTAATTGCACCATCTGATAGCAGTTCCACCTCTTACAAATAAAGATTACAATTTTAACTTTCCCCACCTCTTCAGGTATACAGATTATGTTCTATACATCCTTCACATTTATTGCTGAATTCATGTTCTCACTCAATACTTAAAACAGTCATTGCTGTTATCCCATTAACTGAAAATTAAGTTTTACATTTTAATTACATTTATTTCCTGTCCAGGATAGTCTGACTAGGAATGTCCCAATTTTGTAAGAGACTTGTGGTGACATTAATATTGACTGGTGGGAATTTGGCAGGGCATTGGAGAAATTCACTTGCTGTTCTTAATAAATGCAATGATGGTTCATCTGCTGTTTTTAATAAGTGTGATGATATATTTTGCATAGGGATGACTACTACAAACTCATACAGATGGGGCCATGGCTTAACATGTCATGGGAAGGATGGCACATTAGGAATACAACACCTCCCATGTTATACTACACTGCCAATTCCAGAAAAGTCAATTCAAGTACATGTTGTGGGAATGGCACCCATAACCCTCAGAACTTCCTGGCATCAAAAGGGAGGGAGATACCTGTTTAACCTCTGATGGGATCTACTCTTTAATTAGCTTTCAATCTGTGTCACAGATGATGAAAACTTGAACTAATTTTAGATGTATGACTTAACCAGTGTAAAACATTTGAAGAACATCTTTCTAATATGGTGATACTTATTTAGTCCCTTATTTCATTTTTTATTGTCTGTGAATGATCCATTGTGACATGTTCCATTTTTAGTGGTAGACAAGATAAGAAAGTACAATAAATAATATACAGTATAATAAGGCATACAGCAAGCACAGAAAATGAGAATAGAAATGCATTCTGAAATATTGTAAGCATGCAGTAAATATATTTATATATATATATATATATATATATATATATATATTTATATATATATATATCAATCACTGGCGTGCACATATAGTTTCCATACTGGTATTTACACTTACTGCAGCTAAACAGGTCTACAGAATAAGCATAGTGTGATACAAGAACAAACAAATTTTGAAGAAAATTTCTATAAAGATATTGAGCATAATAGGAAACCTTTTTATAGATACATAAGATGTGGAAGGAGTAAATACACACAAATAGATAAAGTGGGTGAACTGGATAGGTTGGGACTTGAAACCATATATCAGCATGCATATGTTGAAAACAGATCTATTACCACCTGTAACATGATGTTCTATAACAATATAATAACAGCTATGAATGAAAAATTGTGCTGTGTGAAAGAATATTAGTACTCTGTTTTGCTAGCATAATTATTAGCTTGAATAAAGAGCTGCAAGAATGATATGAAATATAAAGGGTTAATTTAGAAATAGTATAAAATGGTGAAAAATAGAAAGTAGTAAGTGTGCTGGCATAGCTTAATTAGATATTGGCATCCATGCAAAGGAGTATGTTATTGAGAAAACAAAGTCTGTAAAAATAACTGTGCAGATGGCAGCTGGAAGGACATCAATAAAGTAAAGAGATGTAATATCAAGCAAAATAATGTTGGAACATCAAGTTTCAGATAGTGCTGGAACACCATGTTTCACATAATGCAAGACTGAATTTCCATGGACAAAAAAAACAAGGACAAGAGAACAAAGGAAAACTGTTATACAAAGAAAGAACTGTTATACATCAGACTTTGAGAAAAATATCAGACCTTTTGGTATAAATATGAGTGTGTATAAACAAGCTTTGGGAATTTGTCATAGAGAGCTGACAGCATCTGTGTTGCATGCTTGTAGATTCAAAAGGAAAATGTAACAGTAAAATGTATTAACTGAAAGATTGCCTCCGTGTATTTATTGTACTCAGTACCATACAGTAATAAGACTAGTTGATTACAATAAATAGTTAAATAAACTGTGGTATGCATGCATGTAAATGCAAGTAACCGCAAGAAACCAACAGAAGGCAGAACATAATTACTCACTGTGATGTAATTTATATAGCTTTAACTTCAGCATTTGACAGGGTCATAAACATAACACTGATCAATAAATTAGTACAACTAGGTATTGATGTACCCTTGATAAGAAGGATAGCTGTATGGCTTACAAATAGGACATGGCAAGTATCATACGGCAACTGGACAGGCAAAATCCTTGGTTACAGTCAGGGTATCCCACAGGGCTCTGTCCTAGGCCCTTACTTGTTTAGATTGTAACTTTCAGACCTAACTTTTTCATCTGAGGTGTTTTACAGTCTATATGCAGATGGTCTGAAATTGGGTAAACTGACTACATGTGTTACAGATAAGGCATGTCTGCAAAATAACCTGACTAAATCAACCATTTGGGCACAGGAGAATAATATGCTGATAAATACGTCAAAAACTAAGCATATGAGATTTGGTAGGCATAATCTGAAAGGTGGTTGGAGATGATACCAAAATGAAAAAACTTCCCCACACCAATCAGCTAGTTATATCGACACATCGATCCACGAGAAAATGTAATTTAACGGTTTTTTCATCATCAACACATCACCAACACATCAAACAAAAGAAGACTGGTCAAGACTGCCAGAAGATACTCCACACATCAGCCTGCTACATCAAACATGCTACATCAAACATAATAAAATTAAAAATACCAAAGGGACACAAGCAAAGCGAAGGCGCAAGTAACTGGTCTTCCTCAGAACTAAAGGGAAAAAATCATCAGTAACCCTTTAAATAATTTTGGTTAAAATAGCCTTAATTGTGTTTTAAAGATACACTGCAATATAAATGATGCTATTGTAACACCATTATTGTCCATGTAAAAATACATATGGAAAACATACATTCAAACAAATCTAATATAAATAGATAAATATATATGCAGAATATATGGAAGATTCAGATATGCAAAATGGAATAAAATATACTAAAACGATCAGGTTAGTAAAAACTTAAAATGTAAGGTGTACATCAAAACGTTTGCCTTCTCTTTATAATTAATGGGTAGTAGGAAAATATTGAATGGGTAAAGATGGATGTGATAATATAATACTCATGCGAGTACTATAATAATAAAATGATCTAAAATAACACAATAATAAAAAATCTAACAAAATTAATAAAAATTGTTATATGTGAATAAATATTCAAATATATGACTGGGTTAATGTTAAAAAGAATTAATTAAATATAATTAATATATAAAAATTCAATGATGTATATGAAAACAAATGAAATCGACAGGACTTATAAATATGTATATGATATTATGTAAAATATATTTATGAATGAAATATTGTATAAAATTGCATATTTAAATTCTATATAATATATATATAAAAATGAGAGAGACAAAAAAAGTTAATAAAATAAATATCCATCCAGAGGGGCTAAAAAAAAAAATAGCTTTTAGAGACTAAACTTGGGTTATATTATATCTTGATGCCACCAACCCACCTGGCCTCAACGAATGCATTTCAATTAAATCATTGCTTTTGTGCCGCTTTTGCGAAGCTTTTTGAAGTGTTTTTTGAAGTATTTTCGAAGTATTTTTTGAAATATTTTATGAAATACACTACTTTTAATTATGTTTTACGAAATGCTTTATGAAATGTTTTATGAAATACATTACTTATTTGCAATATTTTATGAAATGCATTACCTTTATGAATTATTATTAGAAATGCATTATTTTTAGAAATGCATTATTTTTATGAAGTTTTTTATGAAGTATTTTTATGAAATGCATTATTTTTATTAGTTGCTGTATTCTCACTATCCTCATTTTATTGATTGTATTACATTTTAAATTATTGGTTAGTACTGTATTTACGATGCAAGGGTTATATTATTCTATTTATTATTATTTTTTACTAACCTGATCGTTTTAGTATATTTTATTCCATTTTGCATATCTGAATCTTCCATATATTCTGCATATATTCTGCATATATATTTATCTATTTATATTAGATTTGTTTGAATGTATGTTTTTTTTATGCATAAGCATATGTATTTTTTACATGGACAATAATGGTGTTACAATAGCATCATTTATATTGCAGTGTATCTTTAAAACACAATTAGTGTATTTTGCAAAAAAATTTATTTAAAGGGTTACTGATGATTTTTTCCTTTAGTTCTGAGGAAGACCAGTTTATTGTGAAAGCTACTAAACTTGTGTCATATTACCTTTTTTTTATATGATGCACATATGTTGATTGTATGTAGCATGATGTGTGGTGTATGCTTTCATACTGACCTGGCAGTCTTGTCCTGGTGATGTTTGATGGATGTTTTGTGGTTGATTGGTTTAACCGTGAGAGTTATTACTTTCTCGTGGATCTTTGTTTCTTTGTGTCAGATAATGGTGGAAGTTTGGTTTTCATAATCTGAAAGGTGAATATTTAATACAGCACACAGTGATTGAAACTGTAGACTCATTTAAGGACCTGGATATATGGGTAGATTCAGCTATGAGTTTTTCTAATCATATCAACCAATTGGTTAATGATAGTTATAGAACTATAGGTTGTATAAAAAGATTTATAAAGTCTAGGAAATCAAAGATAATGAAGTCATTTTTTTGTTAGTTATATTAGACCCAAACTTGTGTATGGAATAAAAAACCCTATAAGAAAACAAGCATGAGTAAACTGGAAAGAGTACAACGGAAATATACCAAGGATGTCCATGGATGTGAAAATTTAAGTTATTATGAAAGACTAAAATATCTGAACTTGTACAGTGTCTTTTACAGATATCTAAGAGGAGATCTTATATGGGTATATAGGGCATTTAGTGACAACTACCTCTGAGAATGTTTGGGGTTAATAAAAAGTACTAGAGAATCATCAGATAACCAATGTAGAAAGTCTATAGGAATGAGAAGTGAACTAATTGGTTCTCTGACAGAGTAGCCGATGAATGGAACAGACTACAAAATTACATTAAAGCAAGTACTAGTTTATATATTTTTAAGATCAGCCTGGATACTTATTATGGGAACAAGTGTTTTGGCATATTGGCAAACTTAAAGAAAATCAATGCCAGTGTTTGAAATATTTGTATGCATGTACCTTTCTTGTAAGTAAATAATTCCTAGGAGCCAAAGAGCAATGTGTAGCTGGTTTAGCAGTTTGATTCAATGTGCTGGTAGACCCATTTTTCTAACATGAGATGGTAGGTCAGAATATGCAGTAGTGAGAAATTAGCTGAGGAAAGACTGCAGTGATATAGTGACAAAGGCAGTGCTTCACTGACAAGAGCAAAATACAAGCTAGTGAGCCAGGCATACATGAAGACGTGTAGTCAGTTGTCAAAGAAAGACCAACCTAGAAAACCGAGAACACTGCAGAGTTGTTAAGAAGTAAGCAACGTGGCTATAAAATAATAAGTGCTGTTGTAGTGTATTTGAAAAGATAATATCAAAGAAGAAAGCAAATATAAGATGTGTGCTGACACATGATACAAGACACAAGACATGACATGCACAATATTACACTGCCGATCTGCAAAGACTTGATTATCTTAACATGAAGAGCTGAAGATCTAACAAGGGAAACTCTACAAACAATTGGCCCTACTTTTTTGTAACACTGCATGAGCTATACTGTGCTCTTGTACTGCCTATTACAGACAATACTTAGAACCAGACTATAATTGTGTTTTTTGTTACAATACTGTCTCTGCAAAACCCTGAGTTACATTGTGGCTACTAACAAGTTCACAGCTAGTTATTAGGTTTGTAGTCCAGGGGACCATTTAGGAGCCTAGCCTAAATTCCAAGTTGCCTCAATCACTGTCTGGTTAAGTGACTTGCTCAAGGTCACACAGTAGGTAAAGGAGGGCTGAAGGAATCAAACCCTGTACCACAGCTCACAGCCTTAACCCAATTCAGTTCTGTCTAGTTTTTTGTTATAAGGTATACTGCTGGTCTAATAGCCTATCTGCTGCCAGTGTGTGTGTGTGTGTGTGTGTGTGTGTGTGTGTGTGTGTGTGTGTGTGTGCGCGTGTGTGCGCATGTGTGTGCATTTGTTTGAGATTATATTACATATTTCATCATACAGCTTGTATTTTTTTATATTTAGCTATGTCACTGCTCCTCTCTGATACTAAGAGGTATAGGCTCCCTATTAAAATTTTGGCACTCAAAATACAGAGTGCTGATAAGGCAAAAAAAATATGTAAGTCCATTCTTTTGACCATTAGTCTCTCTATTTAGGTTATAGCTAGAGTAGGTCATTGTGAATATTTTACAATTTAAAGATAAACTCAGAATCTGAGAAATAGTCTTCCCTAGTTATTCTATGTATGTAACTGATCATGAAAAGGAATATTTGATCTTAGCAGGCTCTGCGAGCTTTCTGATATCTTTTACAGTGTCATACTTCAGATGTGCACAATCCTTTTTTCTGTAATCTAGTACCTATATCCCATTTACAGTATGAATTATTGTATCTGAGTTTAGAAGAAAATAACCCCACAGTGAGCTCTGACAGCTAAAGCCATATTCCTCTGCTTGGACTAGTTTGTCACTGTGCCCTCTTTCTCTTTCCTCTTGCCCATTTCCCACCGGATTCACAGCTGTGAGACTGCGCAGAATCTGTGTCTAATACATTCTAGGTAAGGAGTTCCTAAGCTCTTGCCATATGTTATAGACTTCTTCCATCCTTTACTACTTCATTTTTCTCTGTAAACCATATTATCTTTGTATATCCTTCCTTTCCTTCTTCCCCCTCTTTTCTAAGCTTCTGCCATTAGTTATCTTTTGCTCCAACCTTCAGCTGCCTCTTTGTTATATATTTATAAAAGGCTTACCTTACGTTTGCATTCCATAATTTGCGAAATCTAGCCACTGAAATCCTATGCAGTCTATTGATTTTCCTCTAGATCTGAAGAATTATGTAAATATGTTGAGCATTGTTTACTGATAGAACATTGTTTTGTATAAACATATTAAGATTCTTTTCTAATTTAAAAAGTTTTAAATGCCACATAAAGGTAAATAATATAGCAATAACCCACGCCTGGGTGTGGGTAATGCTGGATTTACCCACGGTTGGTGTGGTTTGGTCACGAGGGCCAGTGGCCAAACAAAGCCAACCGTGGGTAAATCCAGCATTACCCACACCCAGAAGTGGTTATTATTATACAATGACATTATTTAAGAAAAAATTACTTTTCGTAAATAATGGCATTGTATAATGCCTCCTTGCTGCCCTTCTGCAGCTGTCTGGTATTCTGCGGCAGTTCTGATGTACTGCGCATGCCTACACAGTACATCAGACCTGTGGGCAAAAGCAAAAGCAACGGAGAAAGCAAGATCTCTGTTGCTTTTTAAAAACTGCTTCACTATGTTAAATGAGTTAACATAGCGAGAAAGCTTTTAAAAAAGCAATGGAGAATCTCTGTTGCTTTTTTAAAGCTGTCTCGCTATGTTAAACTCGTTTAACATAGTGAGACAGTGTGAAGCAACGGAGATCTTGCATTCTCTGTTGCTGTAAAAAAAAGTTATAGTAATGGAAAAAGTCCGGGCGACTGGACCTTTTTCCATTACTATAACTCTGATTTACAACGTACATGCTCACCAATCAGCGTGCACGTTTTTGAATATCAATTGGGGGGTTGTATAATAATATATATTTAACATGGACTGTGCTAAGAAAGAAGGCATTCTCATGTTTTGGATTGTGGCTAAGCTGAATTAAACATCTGATTAAATGCTTCGCAGAATTTGAACAGCTTTGTTGCTGAAGCAGACTTGACATGGCTGAATATGAAATCTTGCAAGGAGGCAGACATGTCAGTATGCATCTAAAAGGCTTAGCATGAACTCATTCATGATAAGAGGGCAATCTAGGGTTATTATCCACAATAATTTCAGGAATATGATGTTGCTCTTTTTTTCCAGATTTATTTTATTCAAAGCAGATCTGCCTTCATGACTACCACCGCACCAACCACCACTGCATCAAGTACTGAATCTTCTCATGCTGTATATATTTAAAATGTGCCACATAAAAGAGCAATACTGATCAGCAAACATATGGCTACAAAGGCAGAAACTGTGCTAGTTTGGAAACAATTAGTAGGGTAAGAATGTATATATATATTTTTTGAGAGGAGACTGCAGTATCATCCACTTATGAATATGCAGAGAAGAAATGTTTGGAAACTACTGTGGTTTTCTGGTGGAAAATAATTAAATTATTTGATTGCTATATGCAGAGAAACAGCAGTATGCAATATTGTAGATTTGTAGAAGAATGATTTGGTACTTGCAGTATATACACACACACACACACACACACACACATATAAATAAAGATGACCAAGCAGTAATTCTAGTCTGTTTTGGAAGACAGATTTTAAATCACATTATAATGACTGAAGAGGATTCTCTATATTAGAGAAGCAAACACTTATAATCTACAGCCAACCCATTTTAACAGAAAGTGCATTCAGAATGCTGCTTCCTTTTAAAAGAGGTATTATTTGTAACAAGCTACTATTTTTTTAGTAATATATTGTACCTCATTTATTATGGGTAAATAAATATTGAATTATCCTTGGGTAGAAGTCTGTGTCACACTTAGTCATACAAAATGGATACAAAAATGGTATCATACTGTGAATGTCTTTTTCACCTATCTTATTTACATATTTTTTATGATTATAATTGATCTGCATGGCTTTTTTTGCAGATAATGTTTTTAAAAGTTTTGCAGATTCCTAGAAATGATTGTTAAAATTTGAAATTGCGCTTACACATCTCTGCGGTGCTATGCCTCAACAAGATGACCTATATTTACACCATATTCTGACTGCATTTGGGAAAGGGTTTTGCAAACAATTTTCATGCCAGGGATGTGGGTTCAAAAATAAATTTGATCATTGAAGGAAATAAATGGGTAGCTGGGAATGAACGTCTAACAGTCTACCCTCCCATTTCAAAAGAAGTATGAGGACCCAGGCTGTCTTTAGTGGGCTTGGAGGTCCAAAGTGGCAATATTACCAACTTTGGATGCATGATGTCTAGAATGTTTGTATGAGGGATGTATCTGGTTACTCCACTGCCACTCTGACTAATGCAGTGGGAACCCACAGGAGAGTTAGATAAGTAAATTTTAGGATACTAGGCTGCATGAGTTTGTAGGTCCTGTTGTCTCTGAACCATTAGGTGCTCGGTTAAGTTATGGATAAACCTAGACTTTGACATGGCAGGCAGGTGAACTCATATCAAGTTTATTTAAATGCTTATGATCTAAACACTTTACAGTATACAGGTAAGATATAGCAACTTTCTCAGTCATCATATATACAAGGATGTGCTATGATCAGAGATATAGGAACAGAAATTTACATATTCAAAAAGGGTATACATTAACATGTCCTTTGACTTGAACTGAAATTTCTTTTTTTCTGATGTAACTACAATCTCTCATGTATGCACAAGTGCAAGATGCCTTCTTAAGTTAGTTATTTCATAAGAAAATCATTAGGTATATGTCTTGTAGAAGTGATCTGAACTTTTGTGTTAGCTAAGTGTTACTACTGTGAAGTTTGGTGGACAGGAGCTATGTGGTACAAAGGTCTTCAGACCTGTTCCATGGCCCACAAATAAATTATCATGATCTAAAATCTGATGGCCACCAGGGTTATGTTCTCTTTCAAGTCACACCACTGATACTAAAGAGATTAAGGTATGAAAAAACACATACATATGGATCACTAAACAACTCACCAAGTGCAGCTTGGCCTCCACAGCATGTAGGGAATATATATCATATAAGAAATATGCACTGTTGTCTTGGATATGGACCAACACCATCCACACCCAAATCGTTTTATTTATTTGTTTGCATTAGTTAGTAGAAAGGTCTAACTAGGCACAAAACATCTTTTTAGCATAGGCCACGGAAGAAAAAGGTCTAATTTATACATAGTCAGTATATATATATATATATATATATATATATATATATATATATATATATATATATACCAAAAGAGAAGTAGTTCTTACAGAAAGATATTGTATATTTAAACAAAAAATGATTCCAAAATGGACAAAAATATAGATTATTATCTATTGAATCTAAGCAGTTTTGTACATTATTTATAGAATTGGAATTTTGAAAACAATAGCATTTATTAGAAGTAGATAAGTTAAGAAAAAAATCAAGTAAGAAGAGAAGTTTGAGAAGTACAGTTCCCTACAAAACGGTGTCTACAGGACTGCAATCAGTTTCTCTCAACATTTAAACAGATTGAACTCTACAGTTCCCTACATAACGGTGTCTACAGGACTGCAATCAGTTTCTCTCAACATTTAAACAGATTGAACTCTACAGTTCCCTACAAAACAGTGTCTACAGGACTGCAATCAGTTTCTCTCAACATTTAAACAGAGTAGGTTACACACAAAAAGCATTTGTTAAGCTTTCACTTACAGTGCTTCGTAATTAAGCAGGTCACCATATTAGTCAGCCATCATAGGGCTGTTTGTTTCTACTTGAGTGGTTGCCTCCTTCCCCTGTAACTGAAGTAAATTGACTCTTACATTAGAGCTGTAATACTTACCTTATAGCTTTAGGACACCTTAGGAAACCTTGTAAACTGCAATAGCCTGACATTTGAACAAGCAACCCTTGCAAAAATTCCCAAAATTGTATACTGTTGGTCTGTCTTTCCTGCTAAACATAAGTGAAATTACAGTGCTGAGTGCAAGTAACATTAAAGTACTGAGTGCAAATAACACAGTGCTGAGTGCAGATTTTAGGCCCTTACATTCAACTTATCTCTGGTGTGGTGTCTTGAGTCAATCAGGGTATTCCTTGTAACCACTCCTACTGCCTTCTCTTTTCCCCCACCCCCTCTTTCCTCAAACAGGTTAAACTGCTACAATTCAGTACAGGCATCATTTTCAAATCTAGGTGCTTAGGCTTTCCTCTCTCTTCCCCCCTTGGCTGACCTGGTGTGACTTAGTGTAAGTTTCTTCATTGTATGGATCTTTTACTGTTTTTTGTGTAACTGAATGACCTGCAGCTAAATTCTGGTTCTGCACAGACTGCTCTATTTTTTCAGAGGCTCTATAAGTAGCTAGTGACTTTACTGAATTTCTGTGGTAATATTTGTGTTTAAACTGAACCTGTACCTAGAGAAAGTGTATAATCAGAGCTCCTCCTTGCTGCATGTGTTTTTTAATGTTTAAATTGCACACACACATTGAAGAAGTGCTTTTATGACTTGAATAACTTGGGCTAGCTATACCTGAAGTGCTTTTACTGGCAATTTTCCAGTTGTACAATTGTGAATAATTGATTTAGTTTTTCTGGCATATCTTTAAAATCTGGCAAGTGTTTATTTACTGCATTGCTCTCTTGCTTAGGTTTCTTAGCTATAAATCTTAGTTAATTCTGAAATATGCTACTTTACCCCCCCACCAAACCTTTCTGAATGCATTATCATATAATACCTGCCTGTTGTTGCCTTCATGCTTACCCTAGAATTTCTGCTTTTCTCTTTTCCTAGTTGAACTCTACAGTTCCCTACAAAACGGTGTCTACAGGACTGCAATCAGTTTCTCTCAACATTTAAACAGAGTAGGTTACACACAAAAAGCATTTGTTAAGCTTTCACTTACAGTGCTTTGTAATTAAGCAGGTCACCATATTGGTCAGCCATCATAGGGCTGTTTGTTTCTACTTGAGTGGTTGCCTCCTTCCCCTGTAACTGAAGTAAATTGACTCTTACATTAGAGCTGTAATACTTACCTTATAGCTTTAGGACACCTTAGGAAACCTTGTAAACTGCAATAGCCCGCTATTCGTTAAGCCTCGCTCGGGCTCTCTTCCTCCCTCCCTGCCCCCAATTTCCTGCCGCCCCAGTACCTCTAAATTTATAGTACTATAGCCACTCCCCCACTTTCTAGATCCTATCTGCTTTCATCTGGGATAATTCCACCCACCCCTATTTTACTACCTACATTTAATAGCACCTATTAGCTTTCATCTGGCATTCTCCCATCCCCCTTCCAGTACCTTTACCTCACCACTCTATCTTCTGGTGTTGCATCACCAGGTAAAACAGTTCCTTCACTCACTAGCTGAATCACATATAATGATATACTCCTCTTTACTACCCCTCTTGTTCACACCATACCTCCTTACCTTGTATGAAAACCAGGTTCTTACGGGATTCCAGGTCCCAAAAGGCCATACTATCACCCCAGCTGTAAATCCTTCCACCTTCAACCATACTTACAGTACCAGATCCTATCCAACATCTTGTTCAGTCTATCAACATCTCAACCCCAGGTACATTAGCTCTAGATCCAAACACTACCACAAACTAATAAACAAATTCCTGAAGTTCATCACCAAGTATAGACTCAACCTAATACTACTTAGTGGTGATATTCACCCCAACCCTGGCCCACTCACTTCAGATACACATACCCCTCTACTTGTAATCTAAGCTACAAACCTACAATTAATAGGCCAACTAACTCTCTCCTAGTCTGTCATCTCAATATTAGAAGCATTAATAACAAGGTACATGAATTGCATGCACTTCTGGATGTCCACTCCCCTGAGATTCTCTGTTTATCTGAAACCTGGTTAAAGCCTAACACTAAAGACAATGAAGTGTTACCACCTGGGTACAACATACACAGGCTGGATCGTGCTTTGAGGAAGGGAGGAGGGGTAGCTGTACTCTATAAATCTGAGTTGAATGTCACCATAGATGTAATACAACCTCCTCAGATTAATAACTCTGAGATTCTTGCCACCAAATTGCAACTTAATAAAAATAAATGCATTAATATCATCTCTATGTATATTCCCCCAGGTAACAATATATCTACATTTGAAGATATCCTGCACTGGTTATCATGTCACTACCCCCTACTACTTGGAGACTTTAACATAGACTGGGGCACCTGTTCCTTAGAATCCCCAACCACCCATATTAACCTGCATGCATTTACACAAATCATATCCACCCCTACCAGGATAGGTAAACCCAACCAAAAAGAAAGTATACTTGACTGGGTACTCATAAACAGTCGCCCCCAACTGTACACCTCTGGTACCCTCCGTAATGGCCTAAGCGATCACCTTCTCACATATGTAATTAATCACAAAACCATTAATTCCCAACAACCCTTACTCAGAAAGGTTAGAAACAATAAAAACTTTGACCCTGCCAAATTCCAACAAGAACTAAACTCATGTAATTGGTCTGTTCTAAAACACCTCCCCTTAGAGGAAGCAGTAGCATACTTTAACAACAAATTCCTTGAGATCCTTGATTTGCATGCACCTGTTCGTTCAAAGAGAACCAAGGCAAAAACTGCACCATGGCTTTCTATAGAGTCTAAACTCAAAATTACCCTTAGAAACAAAGCATGGGCTTTATGGCATTCTTCTAAAGACCCTCAAGATCACATTAAATACAGGCAATCCAGGAACGAAACCAAAAATCAATTTTACAAGACAAAAACAATACTACTGTAATTTACAGACAGTAAATCAAAATAACCCTCAGAAGTTTTGGGCAGGTTTAAATAATCTACTACATCCTGGACAAACTTCAACCCCAATCCCTGCTACTACTATTGATAAAACCCTGAAGATGTTTCTGATAGTTTTAACCAATTCTTTAGTGAGAGAATTCAAGCGCTAGCTAGCCAAGTAGCTCCTAGCTCCGCTGGTCCTGAAAGTAGCACCCCTAGAAACCTACTCGCATTCATCTTCCAACCAGTTGCCACTTCACTTATCTATACCTTGATCAAAATATTAAACCCACTACACTTTCTGCTGATCAACTCCCTGCCAAGTACCTACAAAAATCAGCTGATGCTATTGCTTACCCTGTCTCAATACTAATCAATCAAACCATAGTAGAAGCTAAAATTCCCACCATCTGGAAACTATCCTATGTAATTCCACTTCACAAAGGAGGCAGCTCTACTGAATTCTCCAATTATAGGCCAATAGCTATACTCTCTCCACTTGCAAAGATTATGGAAAAATGTATTCATAGACAACTCATGCACCACCTAATCCAAAATTGCCTTATGGCAGACACTCAGCATGGCTTCCGTCCTCATCACAGCACTACTTCAGCCCTCCTAGACTTTACTAACACCACAAACCATAATCACAACAATAATTATATATCCTCAGCCCTCTTTTTGGATCTTTCCAAGGCATTCAATATGGTTGATCACCAACTTTTAATCCACACCCTGAAAACATTCTGTCTAGATACTGGAGCCCTCCAATGGTTTCAATCCTACCTGAATGGTTGACAGCAGGCTGTCCTCTGGCAGAACAAACTCTCTAACCTTCTACCTTACACCCTCGGAGTACCACAAGGCTCTATACTAGGGCCCTTGCTGTTCTCCATCTTCATTAACGACCTTTATACTGTCATCCCAAAAGTCAGCTGTATCCAATATGCTGATGACTCTACTCTGATTTGCTCAGCCACATCTCCAGTAGAGTTATGGTCAGCTACCCAGACCACCTTTAATATAATAGAAAACTGGCTTTCTGAACATCATCTAATCCTAAATCCCAAAAAAACTAAAATGCTGTTATTTTCACCAACACGTAGGTCTACTGCTTTCACCTTTACCATAAAATCAAATGATGGTACAATAATCTCCCCTGACCCATCTACAAAACTATTAGGTGTCATCATAGACAATAATCTCAAATTTGACCTACATGTTAACCAAACTATCAAAACCATCAATAAAAAACTAGGGTCACTTTACAGAATAAAAGCCTTCCTAACCCCTCCAGCTAAAATTGCCATAGCTCACTCTCACCTTCTTTCAACCCTTCTGTATGCATCCCTCTACTCGAATTTGAACAAGAGTGTCCTTAACAAACTCTCAATTTGCTACAACCACATTGCCAGGTTTGCCACTGGGCTGCCTTTTAGGACACATCATTGCATCAATCTAAATCATCTTGGTTGGCTTGAACTACCCAGCCTAATCCAGTATAACCAACTGATTATGGCCTATAAAATCCTCTATAATCCGGACAATACTCCTGCACTTAAAAATATTATCACCCCCTATAACAATCCTAGATCGCTTCGATCCTCCAACAAACTACTAATTCAGACTAGCAAAATTAATAACACAGCCAGTGATTCTCTCTTTGCAAACTCTGTAAGTAGATCCTGGAACTCTCTTTCAGCTGATATTACCTTACTTTCCACCTTAGGTCAATTTAAAACTAGACTCAAACAACATTTGTCACTTAACTGGCTATGTCAATGTATCAAGCCTGGCTAACTCTCTCTAGAATGTGTAAAAATATGTTAACTAGTTTACTGTGTAATTTAATTTAATCCTGACTTGTGCTCAGGATTAACTGTAACCTGTGGAACTTGTTTAACTTGCTTACTTATGTAATCTCTGTAAATAGTCTGTTTGTAATATGTAATGTTGGTATTATGTAATGCTGTATCTGCTTACCCTTGGAGCTTTTCTCCCCGGGCCTCCGCTGAAAATGGACATGCATCCAGTCAGACTATCCCGGTCAACAAATGTAAAATAAAAATAAAAATAAAATAAATGAAAGTATCACAATGATGTATAGGAAGGAACAGTGGTGAGTGTGAAAAGTAAGGTTTAGGAGGTAGAAGTATTGAAGGCGAGGAAGAAAAATGAAGAAGCAGAGGGAGGGGGACAAGGAGACTTGAATGAAGAAAAATAAGTTATCTTCCAAGTTGTACTTAAGTTAACAGTTATGACTGAACAAGGAGTAGAGGTAAGGAGTGGTAGTATTCTTTAGGAAAAGTGTATGGGTAGGTCCACGTGGTTGTTAAATGTTTCTTAATTATAATTTGTACTTGTTTAGTATTTAGTTCAGTTTGAAGTAAAGCTGGGCTTCAGATTCAGCCTCCCACTAAGCAGACTGTTTGACCTACATTACCAGACCTCTTTCTCACCACTCTGTCTGGAGTTCCATGCCTTCTAGTGCTCACTTGCCCATACTAACTGCACTTTGAATAAATTCTTACACAGACACACGCACACACACACACACACACACACACACACACACACACACACACACACACACACACACACACACACACACACACACACACACACACACACTCATCCTAGGTAACTTGACTGATAAACTACCAGTTATTATTCCACTTGTTAATAAGCCAAATAATTCTAAACACTCATGGTAGTGCATAGTAGAGCAGTCTGGCCAGTTAATGGTGGATTCAAGAAGCTTTTTACAATACAGCAATACATACCTCCTTATCAATGAATAAATAAGCAAATGAATGATCAGCCACAGCCACAAGCTTTTTAAAAATAAATTAATATACTTTATTATGAAAAAACAGGATTAGCACTATAGTTATATATAAGGAAATATAAATCTACATAATGAAAATGGAAATAAGTCCTTTGAACAAATATATTACAAGAAAGGAAAACAGTTGTATACAATTAAAAGTTTTCTATGTGTTTTTAACTAAATGTATTACTGAGCCCTAAGCTACAGAAAACACCACAGGCAGAGATATAAGTGCAGAAACAAACTCACAAGCCTGTACACTAGCAGCTCCTGGATACTTCTTCTTTTTGAGTCCTGTTCTGTTTCTTCAGGTGCATGCCTAATATAGTTTCATATCAAAACCAGAGATGCAGTCTAGCAGTTTCACATTTACCTGCTACTGAATTTGTTTTCCTGAGCTTGGCTAGCTATCTCCTTTTTAATCGTCTTTAAAAGGTCCTTAGCCCTGTGGCCTAGGAATAGTCGCAGATCTTATAATCACCGGACATAATATTAACAGTGAATGTTTTATATTTTTGCTGTACATTTCATGCCTTTTGTATGCTTCCTGTATTTCCCACCAGAAGGTAGTTACAATTTTATATACTTTTTATACATTGCATAGAAAAAAGGTCACGTTGTCACATCATTTCTTGCCACAGAAAATACATATTGCAAATTCAATCACATATCTTCGTTTACCTGCAGGTTTTGTAATGCTTAAGTGCAACTCACAAATCTTTTACAGTCTGACTCAAAAACAGTGACAGATTTATTTTCAGACATTACAGTAGCACCTTTACTTTCCCAAATAATCTCTTCTACTTTTATGTTAGAAAAAAATGAATTATTCAAAGTTACTGCCTGTATGTAAACATCAATAGTTATGCTAAACTATCCAGGGGGTCTATAATCAAATTAAAATAATTTATTTTGCCAAATGAATAAGTGAATTTTAATATTATTCACTGAGGTTTTGTAATAGTTAACTGTTTCCACCAAACCTTTTGAAATAATGCAAAAGTGCATTTGTAAAAGAAGGTCTACAGGTGCTTCAGCTGTTTTTATTAATTTATCAGCTAGAGACTATCCCATCAGCACATGTGCTCTTTCCACAGATGACACAGAAGCATTATTCTATTTAAGTGATGTGGCATGCAAGTAAATATTAGGAGATGTGAACCTAGGACAACAAGATATTGCTTGAAAGAACACTTTTAGATTTGCTCTTAATCCTTTACTGGCACGCAGTTCCCTATCAAAAGTTTAAGTCCTGACATTGTAACTCACAGTTCAAAACAGAACCTGGAATTCAAACAAAAGAAAGCTCTCTGTTACACTTTTCTTACTCTGCACCTCAGTGGGGCTGCCTGTACTCCCTCACCCCTGCTGCTTACCTACAGTAATTCCAAGAATACTGTGTCTTGGAGGGGGAGGGGGGCTATTTTGAAGTACACTTGCAGTCCTGCAGTTCTGAGGAGTGCAATTACAATCCACAGACTTTCAACAACCACCCTTATCAGCCATACATAGTTACTTCTTTAGACTGTGTAAATCTTAGAATAAATAAATAAGCAACATTTTAAAAAAGCTTCATCTTTACCACATTGATCATCATCATGTTTAGATGAAGAGGTTTATTTGTTTATCGCAGTGAACTTTATTGCTATGTAATCTAAAAATCTGAAGTTTTGTGCTCATGGTAGAGGCTCTCTTAAAATAGATTTGTTGGAAAGGGGCCATTATACTTGTCTAGCATAAATCTAAGAGAACCATACCTGCATAAAATTATCAGGAAACATCTCTTGTCCCAGCCAGGGGTGTTGTTCACCTGCAAGTGCCTGGTGGCCAGGCTACCTATGTAATCTGGCTAGACTCAGCCTGAAATGGCTACATGAAGCCATCTTTTGGGTTTGAGATCTCCAAGGTGAAGAGTAGCGTTTTGCTGAGTTAGGTGATAGGCATGAACTGGACAGAAATAGGTAATCTAGATCCTAACAATAGAAACTGGCTTTGCAGATGTGGAATGTCAGCTCATTTGTAGGAAAGTAGTCTGAGATGGTGGAATATGTTGCAAAGTACAGTTCTCTTATGATAATATCACCTCTATGAAAAACTTTTGCTTTGGAACCAGACCTGGTTAGTCCATGACTAGGAAGGTTGTTAGGAAATATAAGAAGCAATTTGTAGAACTCAACACATCAGATATGCAGTGCCTGAAATCACTAGTGTTTTGGGGCACATCAGTGTTACGGCAGAGGTTAAAGTTGCTCAGTATGAGAAGTCTTGGGTGATTGTGGGGATACGTACAAGTCCCTTGCTTGGGGCTGTGCAGTTTGAGATGTTCCCAGTGGACAAATGAGTACTTCAATATGGCAAGAAAGGTAGACAGGAACACTCTAACAGTCATTTGTGCATATTCACAGCACAGTTATAAAGTGTTTTCAGCCTTCTTGGAGAAGGTGAACAAAGTGCTCAAGAGGATTTATCTCCTCAGCAGACTTAATGGGAGACTTCAGCATTCATATAGTGAGCATATGAGATACCTTGAAATGCATGATTGAGAGGAGCTGCATTTCTAATTTGATCCAGAATGGTGGGTAATTATTGAACTTCTGCACAAGTTGTGGACCATCCATTGCAACCACTATGTTCAAATACAAGAAGGCTCATATGTGTTTGGAGCTAGTGCATCACAGGTTGAAGTTCAACAATTCAATTATGGTCATGTCATCCTACCTTAGACTACATGTTCTGGATGCTCCCTCTTTAGCACTTCATGTTCTGGATACTTGGGTAAAAAAAGGAACAGGGCTCCCAATTAACCACCACATAGTACTGAGATGGATTCACATTATATAGTGTCAGTTGGGCAGACAGAGGATGCTTTATAAGCAAGACACAGGTCCCCTCTCAGCAGTACGTAGGATACTGAATACAGTGACAGTGCTTTGAGACAGTCTGTGTAGGATTTGTGTTTTAGGTCCCGAATCCTTGTGGATGTTCAAATTGTTTCACATTCCTGGCCAGATACATGCCAAAGCTGGTACTGAACTCAATGATTGACTTAATGAGAGCAGAGTTAAGGGGGATAATGACATCCCTGGATCTGGAGTCTATCCCTTGGTTTATAAGCTGTGCAGTATAGAAGGACTTTCTTACTGCTGTGGACACAAGTTGGTCAAATTACTATCCACATATGTTCCCAAATCCTGAATTACAGGGATTACTCTCAGGGTCATATTGTCAGTGTAGTCATTTCCTAGGGTAATGGGTTTCTCAAAGTATACAATAATGCACTTTTGGCATTTAGTTGTAGTCAATGGATCTAGCATTAGTTATTTGTTTAGGACAACCCTGCAGTCATTTGGGGACTCAGTGACTGCTCCTAACTTACAAACATATGCAAACTTTATCAGACAGAGACCCTTAGTGTTTGTCGTTACTTCAGAAACATAGATATCAAACAGAAGATGTCCCAGTAATGAACCCTGTGGGACTCCACTAGTGAATTTTTTTTTGTTGATGTAGTTTCCCCTTTCCTGGCCTCTTGAGTCCTATCTGTGAGCCAGGTGGAAATCCTGTAGGTGAAGCAGGAGTTTATTCCCACTTGAGTAACTTTCTCCCCTATGCTTGAATGAGGTAGTGTGTCAAATACTTTGGTCAGATCTAGGTAGATGGTATGCACCATCTTGCCTTTGACCATTGCTTTGGTAATCTTTTCAAAGAAGTTTAGTATGTTGAGTAATCAAGACCTGCCTTTAACAAACCAAACTGGGATGGGTCCAGTATTTGGAGGTTCCCTATGCCCTTATTGATTAATTTCATGATGAGTTTTGCCACGGCCTTACAAATGAGGATCTTCATGCTTATGCTTTGAAAATTACCTGGGTCAGTGGACAGCCCTCCCTTGTGCAGGGGTATGACTGTTGCTGTCTTCCATTCACTTGGTACAAAGCCTGTGTGGAGGCTGAGATTGAACAATATTGTTAGGGAGCACAGATAAATTATGCTTCTGATATTACAGCTATGATTCTCTTCCTTTATTGTAGAGCTTGCTTACATTGTGGCTCCACCAGGGAGGTTTGTTTTTGGGGTTAGCCCTATGCTTTTTCCTACAGGGTACAGATGCTTCTATGCAGTTGTTGACAGGCTGGTAAAGTTAGTGGTGTATGTTTCCTTATACTCAGTGGAGTTTAATGGGTTTGAAGGGACTTGAAACTTTCCAGGGGTTCACTTAGAAGTAGGAAGTTTGCCTTGGAGAAGTTTCTAAAAATTCTAGGTGCTGCTGATATCCTGGTTTCAATTTTATTTCAAAGGAAACAGTTTATGGTTTGACCTGATGAGTGAAGATGATATGCAAGTTGTGGTCATGACTCTCCCATATTAGTAAGGATAAAGTTTTTGCTGGAAATCCATATTTCCTCTTTCTTTCTTTCTACCTTTTTCTCCCAAATCTTAGGTTCATAGGTTCATACTAGGCTATCTGCCCTAGGGCATTTATAAGCCTAGCCAGAGTATGTTTGGCTTTCGCCACCCATTTTAAATTAATTTTGCTGTGCCCTTTTTCGAGGTTAGTATACTGTGCCTCTGTCTAACAGTGACACAGAAGTGATACCCGGGGTAAATCTATGATCTCCCATCCACTCATCAAGATTCCTCTTGAAGAGAGTCAATGAGGGACTCTGCCTAACCTGGACTGGGATTTTATTCCAGAGTGAAGGGAGCCTCTGGGTTATGAATCTGTCCCTCCAGCATGTCCTATTTATTTCAGTGCTGAGGTTCAAGTTTCTCAAGCGTGTAGCTCGATGGGATTTGGATTTTTTGAGGTGCAGCATGTCCCTTAATTCCAGGTTGGACATGGCTTTATATGTCAGGCACAGGTCGCCTCTGAGCAGGCGGTATGCCACTGAGTAGAGCTGGAGTTTCTTTAACCGGGCAGCATATGGCATCTGTTTGAGCCCTTTGATCCTCTTGGTGAGGTACTTTTGGGGTCTTTCCAGTTGCTGCAGGTGTTTGGTAAGGTACATCCCAAAAGGGGCACTGTACTCAATTATGGGCCTGATGAGGGATGACTAAAGAGGCACGATGACCTCCACTAATCTAGATGTGAATCCCTTCATGATTAGGTGGGCTACATAAAATGTTTTTCTAACCACTTTGGCCACGTGGTTGTCAAATGAGAGATTGCTATCAACTTGGGTCCCCAGGTCCCTAATTACTTCTTCTATACTTAATGGATTACCACCTATGTGGTAATTTGTGGGCACTTTGTTTTTGCCAAAGGGGATGACTATACACTTTTTGGCATTTAGCTTGAGGCCATGGCTCTGGCACCAGTTGTCTGTTTCTATGAGGCCCTTTTGGAGGATGCTTGTGTCAGCTGGAGAGTCGATTATGGAGCCCAGTTTGCAGTCATCTGCGAACTTGGTCAGCCACAGTCCTTCTGTGTTGGCCTGTACCTCTGAGAAATATATACAGAACAAGAGAGGTTCCAGGACTGAGCCTTGTGGGACACCACTTGTAACTGGTTTGGAGTCTGACATGGCTCCAGCAATTCTAACAATGTGGGTTCTGTCCTTGAGCCAGTTTGCAACCCATCTAGTGACATAGGGGTTTATATTTAAGCTGGTGAGCTTATCTATAATGCCCGAGTGGGGTATTGTATCGAAGGCTTTTGCGAGGTCCAGGTAGGCTGTGTGGACCACCTTCCCTTCATCAATGGCCTTGGTGACTGTTTCAAAGAAGTCGACCAGGTTTAAGAGGCAGGATCTGCCCTTAATAAAGCTGAACTGGGTAGGATCCAGTGTCTGTAGGTCGCCAATATCTTTATTTATGAGATCCATGATGATCCTTTTCATAGCTTTGCAGACCAAGCTAGTCAGGCTTATGGGGCGATAGTTTCCAGGGTCCATTGAGGCACCACCTTTGTGGAGAGGGACCACTGTTGCTGTACGTCACTCTTTGGGTACATATCCTGTAGTAAGGCTGAGATTGAACAGTAGTTTTATGTTTGGGTTTAGCTCTTCTTGGAGTTCATGTAGGACGCAGCCCGGGACACTGTCTGGTTCTATTGATGCTGTGTTTTTTGCTTTGGAGAGGGTGGCTCTTACCTGAGCATCTGAGATGTCAGGGGGGCAGCACTCTGCTGGGATAGATATTTGCCCTTTTAGTGGGGAGGGGGGGGGGGAAGTTTGTGCTGAACTTGTCAGCTAGGATGTTGGCAATGTCTGTGGGTTTGGTGTATTTTTTGTCATTTTGGACTAATTCTGAGCATATCTGGGAATTACAACCCAGGTTCCTAACATAACTAAAGAAAGCCTTGTGATTATCCTTAGTGTCCTGTGCAATTTTTCTCTCGAAGCTGGCCTTAGACGATTTTATGAGTGCCCTTACTTTTTTGCTAATACCGATCAGAGATGCCTTCCCTTTTTGGGATTTTGCTCTATCATGTAGTAGCTTCCTCCTTCTATTGTATAGTTTGTTTATGGCTGGGGTCCACCAGACAGGACGTCTGCCTTTGGAGGATTGGGTCTTGGTTTTATTTGGGATTGCATGATCCATGCATTCCTGAAGGTGTTCATAGAATGCATTTTTAAAGGATTTTGCGGTCTGGGACGTATTTTCCACAGGCCCGGGGTCTTTGAAGGATTCCACCTCGGTTTTGAGGAGTGTGAAATTTGCTTTAGAGAAGTTTTTCACTGTGGTTTTCTGGGCAGGGGCTGGGGTCGGGATGTGAATATCCAGTGAGATCAGTTTATGGTCTGATCCTACCAGTGAGGGATACACTTATGGTCTGGAGCATAGAGTCCCCATGTTGGTGATGATCAGGTCCAGTATGTTTCCCCTCTTGTGGGAGTGGTAACAAGTTGTTCCATAGCATTTGAGTTTATGAATTCTAGGAACCTTTGGGCTAGGGTGTTGGAACTAGAGTAATGCTCCCAGTCTATGTTTGGGTAGTTGAAGTCGCCCAATATAATGGTGTTTGGAGAGACCTTCATATTTTCCAGTGTTCTCAGGAAGGCCGAGTGGGGTTCCTGGGTTTGGGAGGGTGGTCTGTAGCAGGCTATAAACTGGAAGGCAGTTTTACCCACTGTTAGTTGCACATGGATAGTCTCTGATGCTTCGTGCTTTGCCACCAACCTGGAGGTGTGGGTATCTTTGATGAATATCGATACTCCCTCCTTTGTGGTTCGTCCAAGTTTTGAGGCCAAAAGCATGGTATGATGTATAACCTGGTAGTGCTGGGGTGCTCTCGGGAGCCCTAAACCAGGTTTCTGTTACTGCACAGATATCGATGTTCTCCATGCTAAGGAGAGTTTTGAGTGCGTGCATCTTGAGATTTAGACTTTGGCTGAGTAGCATTACTCTTAGTTTCTTATCCCTTGTGATACCTATGGAGGTGGGTTTGTCTTTTGAGCCTTGCCTAAAAAGGCACTATGGGGGTAGCAAGAGCCTTTGCCAATATCCGAAAGCCCAGGGGTGACAGGTGCAAGCCGTCCCTAGCGAAGCATCGTGGCTTGTCGAGCATATCATCCCAGGCTGACAGGCACTGGATCCCCTTTGAATGACACCAGTACTTAAGCCAATTGTTGAAATTGATCATCTTGTCTTCATATTGTGGCATCATTCTTGGTGAGGGTAAGATGCTACTCAAGGTTAGGGTCATACTGGCCTGGGCTACATGCTCAGAGAGCTCCTCTATGTCACTTTTCATGTAGTCCAGGGAGGTACGTCTCAGGTCATTCACACCAGCATGGACAATGACTGAGATATATTTTACTTGCCTTGGAGTGACCTGAGTGCTTGTGTTATGTGGTGGATCTTAGCACCCGACAGGCAGCTCACCATGACCTTCTCCTTGTTCAGCCTGGTAAGCGGGACATCAGTGTGCCTGACGATAGAGTCACCTATTACAAGTGTATCAGGTGTGTTGTTTAGCCTTAAGGGCTGTGACTGTTCGGCACACTGGCTTTGTGAGATATGTGTTGCACATGTTTTGTTTTGGGGTAGCGGTTGCTTGGGTGTTTGCTTTGGAGGTCTCTGCTGCTTAGGCAGATCTTTATTTAGAGCCTCCGAGTATGTTTTTATGTGATTATGTGTTTTGTTTGCTGTCGTGGTAGGTCTATGTGAGACTGGAATTTGCTCACCAAATCCTCTTCTGCTTTATTGCATGTGTGTCAGAACCACTGTGATCTGTTCTCTTGACCTTTTCTGCAAGTAGGGTTATTTTGGTTTCTGTTATGAAATAATCATTTCTTCATCTGTACCACAATGTGCATCCTACTACCCATCTCAAGCATTTTGTCTCCATCACATCTCGCTTCCTCAACTACTCTGCCTCCACCACCCCAGTTTCTGTACTATACAGAATTACTAGTCACGTCACTGTTTTATAGGATCATAGGATCATTGGCCCTGAAGCCCTTATAAGCTTAGCCAAGAGTTTAGCACATGTTTAAACAAGTCAGCACCCAGAGCCCTTGTCCAGCAGGGACACAGGTGGAAATCCTAGGAGTGTATTTTCTGTTTCCCATACTGTTATCCAGATTGCACTTAAAAAGGGATAATGAGGTACTCTGCTTGACGTGGAGAGGGGAGTCTATTCCACAACTGGGGGAGTCTCTGGGACACAAATCTGTCCCACCAACAAGTCCTGGTGATATCTCAGACCAGGTTGAGGTTGATTGTACTGGTTGCTTGTGTGGAGCTTGACTTGCAGATATGCAGCAGTCCCATCAGGCAGGGTCTGAGATTGCTTTGTGTGCCAGACAGAGGTCACCTCTGAGGAGTCTATATGAAACTGAGTAGAGGGACAAAGGCTTTTAGCCTATCTGTGTAGGGTAGTTGTTTGATGACCTGGATTCTCCTGGTGAGGAACCTCTGTGGTCTCTCCAGCTGCTGCATGTACTTTGTGAGGTACATGCTGAAGGGGGCTTTATACTCAATAATTGGCCTTATAAGGGAAGAATACAGGGATCTTATGACCTCTTTGTCTTTGGATGAGATACCATTACTTATGAGGTGGGCCATGTAGAAAGCTTTCCGTACAATGGAAGCAACATGGTGGTCAAAAGTCAGGTTGTTATCAACCTGGGTGCACAAATCCCTCACCACTGATTGTGTACTTAGGATGTTGTTATTAATGTGATAATATGTGGGGACGTCACTATCCCCAAAGGGGATGATGATGCATTTTTGGCATTCAGCTTGAGGCCATGTTTCTGGCACCAGACATTTGTTTGGGTGAGACCCTCTTGGAAGACATCCACATCACTTGAGGAATTGATGACTGCACCCAGCTTGCAGTCATCTGCACACTTGGTCAACCATAGCCCACTGGTTTTGGCCTGAACCTCAGAGAAGTATATCCCGAATAACAGACGCCCCAAGACCAATCCCTGGGTATGCTGTTTGTTACAGGTCTACTGCTTGAGGTAGCTTCTCCTGTTTTGATTAGGTGAGCTCTGTCAGTGAGCCACTTTGCTACTCATGTGATAACATATGGATTGATGCCAAGCTGAGAAAGTTTATCTACTATGCCCGAGTGGGGAATAGTGCTGAAGGCTTTGGCCAGGTCAAGGTAGGCAGTGTGCACCATCTTCCTCTCGTCCATGGCTTTACTGACTGTCTGAAAGAAGTCAACCAGATTGAACTGACATGACCTCCCCTTGACAAAGCCAAACTGTGTGGAGTCAACTGTTTGGAGGTTGGCAATGTCCTGGATAATGAGGTCCATGATAATCCATTGCATGGCCTTGCAGATCAGGCTAAGGCTGAGGAGTCGATAATTTCCTGGATCAGTGTACGCTCCACCTTTGTGTAAAGGGATGACAGCGGCTGTCCTCCACTCGGCTGGGACAAAGCCGGTACTCAGGCTTTGGTTGAATAGGGTGCCTAATGGTGCTGCAAGTTCTTGTTTGAGATCATGTAGGCTACAGCCTGGGATGTTATCAGGTCCCATGGAGGCTGTATTTTATGCCTGTGAGAGGGCAGTGATGACCTGTTCCCTAAAGATAAGGGGTGGGGCGCAGGTACTGGGGATATCCTAATTTACTGATGGGGGGACAGAGGGGAGGAGTCTTTTCTGAATCTGTCAGACAGTAGATTGGCTATATCTACAGCATTTGTGTATGTGGTGTCCTTGACCACCAGTTTTGAACAGATCTGCATGCTTCCTTTGAGATTGTGAACATAAGTGAAGAAGGCCTTATGATTGTCTCTAGTAGATGTGACCAATTTGGACTCAAAGTTGACTTTAGAGGATTTCACTAGGGCTCTTATTTGTTTGTTCAGGCTAAGGAGAGATTGCTTCCAATTGGGCACCTGCTCCTTCTTGGTTCTGGACAGCAATTTTTTTTCCTTTTGTTATATAGTTTATTTATTGCAGATGTTCACCAGACAGGTTTACTCTTCCTTGTAGAGGATGATTTTGTCCTGTCAGCTATTCCTGATTCCATGCATCTATATAAATAATCATATAGTACTTTAGTGTAGATTTGGACATTGGTGCCAGTTCCCACAGTGGGGGATGGGGCTGTGAAGCTGTTTATACCATCCCTCAGGAGGCTTTGGAGAAGTTTTTTTTGTTTGACCCTAGCTAGAAGGTTTCAGGGGAGATGGTGACTTTGAAAGTGACCGCTTTACGTTCGGATCTTATCAGAGAGGATGATACCGTAGGGGTGCTGCAGTGGTTATTCATGTTGGTTAATACCAAGTCCAAGATATTATCACCTCTTGTGGGGGTATCGACTAGCTGTTCCAAGGCATTTGCATTAATAAAATCGAGGAATCTCTGGGCATTTGTGTTCTGGCATGAGTAGTTTTTCCTGTCTATGGTTGGGTAATTAAAGTCACCCTGGATCAGGGTAAAGGGTTGAATCTTGATAGATTTGAAGAGGTCCAGATAGGTGGAGTGGGCATCTTGAGTCAAATTTGGGGGTCTGTAGCTAGCTATAGTTTGAATAGGGGTCTTGTCAACAGTTAACTGCACCTGGAGTGTCTTCTGTCTGTCATAACTGTTTGACCAGCTTGGAGGTGTGTGTGTCTTTAATACATATTGAAACTCCACCACCTTTGGCTTTACTGGCCACATTTTGGGGTCTGAATGTATGATAGGATGAGTAACCAGGTAATGCTGGTGTACTTTCTGTAGCTTTGTACCAGGTTTCTGTGACTGCACAAATGGCAGCATCTTCCAGGGTTAAAAATGATTGCAATGAGTGCAATTTCATGTTTACACTCCTAGAATTTAGTAGCATGACCTTTAATTTGCATTTTGTTGACATTTTTATGTTGGTAGTATTGACCTCGTGACTTTTCCAAAAATAAGGCACTATGGGGGAGGCAAGGGCCTTTGCCAGAGGAGTGAAGCCCAAGTGAGACAGATGTAGGCCATCTCTGGCAAAGCATCGTGGTCTATCGATCATATCTTCCTAGGCTGTCAGGCACTGGATCCCCCTGGAATGACACCAGAAACTAATCCAATTGTTAAAGTCAATCATTTTCTGTTTGTATTATACACCTTTTCAACTTCTTCAGCATTTTTCTGTTATACATTACCCCTAGCACTCTGTGCCAGTTAGCTACAACCCCTGCACTTTCAGCTTTGACCTCTTCATTCAGATTTCTCTTCTTCTCAACTACCCTCCAGATACTTGAAGTTGTTAACCTACTACACTAGTTTCCTTCTTTCTCAGTTTTTAGCTTCTGCTGATTTTCCCATTTTGTTGCCATGACAACTGTCTTTTCTGAATTTAGTTTCATCACATGCCTGTTATTATGCATTCCATTTCACTGTCATTTGTTGAAGTTCCTGTTCACAGTCTGCTTGTAATGCCACAGCATCTGCATACAACAGCTTTGTTGTCTGTCACCTCCAACCAATTTGCTAATGTAGTCCATCGTCAGTATGAACAGCAGTGGGCTTAGAGCCGAACACTGATGGGCATCTTTTTCCCACTGTTTATACTTATGTTACTGGATCCTTGTACATAGCCTCCACTAATTCTAGCAATGTTTCTGGGACTTACCATCTCAGGACTGCCTAAATCATATTTCTTAGGAACTTGTCATATGCTTTCTCCAAGTATAGGATTTCCAAGTTGAACTCTTTCCTCATCTCCAGCTTCCTCTTCACTATCTGTCTCACTGCAAACATCAGGTCTGTTGTGCTGCATCCTAATCTGAATCCAAACTGCTCATTTCCCCTCTTATGTTTTATCAGTCACACTCACTTTCATGCAGTGTGATAGGAGTTTGATATCTCTATACTGCCCACAGTTGTGAATGCCCCCTTTGATTTTGTGTTTATCTTTCTCTCCATACTGATTTGAGTACCCCGAGGAGCCATTTCTCCCCTAAATCAGCCAACATCTTGATCACATCTGCTGTGACCTCATCTGAGTCTGCTGCTTTCACTGACTTCGTTTTCCTTAGTGCTGTTCATACTTCTTTTGTGGAGAGCTCTTCTTCTTCCTCTTTCATTATAAGCTCTGTCTGGGGCAATACAGCTTTTGTGGTGTTTTCTTCATTCAGAAGCTACTGGAAATACTCCTTCTATCTACCTTTGATGTCCTGTGGACTGGTAAGCAGGTTGTTGCTGGCATCCCTTATGAAGAATGTCTAATGACTACCTTCTTTATCTTTTTGTCTTTGCTTTGCAGTCTGTGCCATTTGTTAAATCACTTACCAGAAACTGTTAGAGTGTCTCTGATGCCTTGCTCTTCACTACTGAGGCTGCTTTCTTTGCCCCTATGTTAGCTAGCCAGAATTCCTTCTTAGCCTGTTCCATATTTTCCATCTCCAACTTTTCCAGCACTCCTTCTTTTGATAACTCCCTGGACTTCTGTATTCCACCACCAGTCTTCCTTATGTATCTTGTTTCTATACCTGGCTTCATCACATTTCTTTCCTATAGTCTTCACAAATGCTGTTTTGATACACTGCCATTATCCTTTGACTCCACCAATTCCTTGTCTTGTTGAGTTGCCACAGCCCTGATTATTTCATTGAACATTTGTTCATTCACATCAGTCAATCTCCAGATTTTTAGCCTAGTGTCTGTTGACCTTAGAGCCTTCTCTGACAATTACTTGCAGTTGATCATGGTCATCAGTGGTTTATGCTGTAGATGACCAGCGATTTTACTGGGGATGTCTTTGTTTCTACCCCAATGCCTTTTCTTTACTATGAATAAGTCTACTTGAGATGCATTTTGGCCACTCTTCTACGCAATCTTGTGAATGATCTTGCTGAACCATGTATTGACCACCATCAGACTGTTTGCCAGTTAGAAGGTGTTTCTTTCTTTATTTATGTCTCCCTAACATTGTGGGCCTAGGTGGTCCTCATTTACTGTTCTGTCTGTTCCAGTATGAACATTTGTCATCATCATCAACAACCCCCCTTTTCCCATTTTCTGCATGGGGTTTGAGTGTCATGTCAACTGTCACCATTTGCCACTGTCATACCTTATTTGACAGTCATACCTGATTATCACAGGTCTTCTGTCACACAGTCCATCCCTTTTACAGGACACCATAGTTTCCTCTTGCCTTATTCCTGTCTGTCCCAAATCTTCTTCATCAGATTGTCTTCTGCATTTCTGCACATATGTCCAAACGACTGTAATCTGTTCTCTTTGACTTTCTTTGCAATTGGTGCTACTTTGGCTTCTACTCTGATGTCTTCATTTCTTTGCCTGTCCAGTAGTGTGCATCTTACCACCTGTCTCTGATTCTTGATCTCCATTACCTCTAGCTTCCTAAAATAATGAGCATTCAGGTCCTATATTATAAAAAACAGGTCATGTTTTACCTGATTTATCTAGCAGGTCCTGGAACTGCAACTTGAATGCACACCTTTTTCTTGCCATCACAGCCTTACTGCGGACAATAGGGTGAGCTTATGAATACTGCTCATTCCTTTCACTGGAGTTTGATTACCACGAGACTCACTAGTTATGATGACTTCACTCACCACACTCAGAAAGCTCTCCCTCATCACAATTCCCGCACTATTTCTAGTCTGTCGTCCCCCCCCCCCCCCGAGTCTCTGGATCTCAAGCCAAGTGGCTCTGCTGCACTTCCACCTTGTCTCCTGGATATACAGAATGTCCAGACTGCTTCTTAGCATCATGTCATCCATGTCCAAGCTGCATCCTATCAGTGAACCTCTATTCATCATCCTATATATATTTATATATATTTGCTTAGTTAATATTTAGCAGGTTGATTGTTTATTTTATATTCAATAGATCAAATAGACCTCTCCCACCATTAGCAAAGGTCCCTGGTGAAAGTCAGAGTAGGCCAGGTCTTCAACCCACTTATTACCAGCAAATTCACACACCCATTTTTGGTAAAATTAGTCAATGTGACATGTCACTTATAACCAATTTTACACCAAGTGGCTAGCCCAAAATGCAGTCTGTGATCCATGTTCTATCTTTGGGATACTTCCCACAATAGTTGCTGCTTGAAGTGGTTTCTCTACACATCTCTTCCTCCAATAATTATCAGATGCTGCGGCCCATGATTCAGTTCAGTTTTGGGTGAGTTTGAGGTAGAAATCCCCAATATGTTTTTTATGGTGATGGGAAAAATCTCACACATACAAAATGAAAACTCCACACAGGCATTTGGCAGAGATCAGGATTGAACCCTGCACTTTGTGCTTGGGATGTGAAGACCTTAATCATTATACCAACTATGTGTCCATAACCATTAATATTTTCTCTGATAGTAGGCATAAGCAGTCTAATGGTAGACATGTGCCACAAAACTTGTCAAACAACAGTGTAAGTAATAATTACATTATTTTCAGATGGATATAATAGAGAAAGAAAAAATATCAGTCATAAGAGCCCACATACTAATAAATGACCTTTACTTACATGTCAATAAATGAACTTTACTTAACTAATAAAGAAAGCAGTGCAAATATAGCTTGAAATATATGTAGCTTGGCATCCACAGAGACCTAAAATAAAAGACAAGAAAAATAGACAGGTCCCTGGATTCAATAAACTCCATGCAGGAATAGTGCTATTCCTGCATGAAGTGGTTCATGTCTGTGTAGCCACAGCAGCGCGCCTTGCATATTCATGAAGGGGTACTGCTGTTCAGGCTAAACGGATACAAAGCATGAACAAGTGCAGGGGGGGTGTTCAAGTAGTGCATGGACTACGAACATGTCCCCTGCACTCAGAAAGTGACGTATGGCACTTTCTAAACATGATGCGGCATAATATTAGAAAATTTCTCTAATATTATGGCAGTATTTTAGTGTCCACAGACACTGAAATGAAATAAATGCGTATTTAAGTGTCCACGGACACTGAAATACATAAGGGAGCAGGCAAGCAATGCAGGGGGTATGTGACAGGTTCTGTGACACACCCCCTGCATTGTAAAAGTGCTGTATGACACCTCAAAACCTGCTAAAGCAGGAAATGTGGACAAAGGCACAAATAAAGTTACTGTTTGTCGTTTTTGCATTTAAGTTACCTGTAACACATTGCACTTAAGTTACCTGGCACTTGCTCACTAAAGCAATTATATGTCAGCACAAAAAATTAAAAGCACTACACCCTCACTCCCCACTGGCCCTTGTTTTCAATTATTAAGGAATTCCCACTATTATTCTAGCATGTCCAAAGGTCAGTTGTCAATCTCCTCTCCGGTCCAGCTAGTGAATCTGGGAATCTTGAGGCAATGTTACAACTGCCTCATGTACACAGACAACCCTCTCCTCCTCCCAACAAATTCCAACACGTGAGAGATGCAACCATATAGCCAAACTGGAGGCTAAGCTCTCTCAACTCAGTATTGACATAACCAGTCAGGAGGAGAAGGAAACCACACTCACTACAATTCCAGTCTCACATAGACCTACCACGACAGCAAACCAAACACATAATCACACAAAAACATACTCAGAGGCTCTAAATAAATATCTGCCTAAGCAGCAGAGACCTCCAAAGCAGACATCCAAGCAACCGCTACCCCAAAACAAAACACGTGCAACACATATCTCACAAAGCCAGTGTGCCGAACAGTCACAGCCCTTAAGACTAAACAACACACCTGATACACTTGTAATAGGTGACTCTATCGTCAGGCACACTGACGCCCCGGCCACCAGGCTGAACAAGGAGAGGGTCACGGTGAGCAGCCTGTCGGGTGCTAGGATCCGCCACATAACACAAGCACTCAGGTCACGCCAAGGCAAGTACAAATATGACTCAGTCATTGTCCATGCTGGTGTGAATGACCTGAGACGTACCTCCCTGGACTACATGAAAAGAGACATAAAGGAGCTCTCTGAGCATGTAGCCCAGGCTGGTATGACCCTGACCTTGAATAGCATCTTACCCTCACCAAGAATGATGCCACAATATGAAGACAAGATGATCAATTTCAACAATTGGCTTAAGAACTGGTGTCATTCAAAGGGGATCCAATGCCTGTCAGCTTGGGATGATATACTCGACAAGCCACGATGCTTCGCTAGGGATGGCTTGCACCTGTCACCACTGGGCTTTCGGATATTGGCAAAGGCTCTTGCTACCCCCATAGTGCCTTTTTTAGGCAAGGCTCAAAAGACAAACCCACCTCCATAGGTATCACAAGGGATAAGAAACTAAGAGTAATGCTACTCAACTCCAGAAGTCTAAACCTCAAGATGCATGCACTCGAAACTCTCCTTAGCATGGAGAACATCGATATCTGTGCAGTAACAGAAACCTGGTTCAGGGCTCCGGAGAGCACCCCAGCACTACCAGGTTATACCTCATACCATGCTTTTCGGCCCCAAAACTTGGATCGAACCACAAAAGGAGGGGGAGTATCGATATTCATCAAAGATACCCACACCTCCAGGTTGGTGGCAAAGCACGGCATCAGAGACTATCCATGTGCAACTAACAGTGTGTAAAACTGCCTTCCAGTTTATAGCATGCTACAGACCACCCTCCCAAACCCAGGAACCCCACTCGGCCTTCCTGAGAACACTGGAAAATATGAAGGTCTCTCCAAACACCATTATATTGGGTGACTTCAACTACACAAACATAGACTGGGAGCATTACTCTAGCTCCAACACCCTAGCCCAAAGGTTCCTAGAATTTATAAACTCAAATGCTATGGAACAACTTGTTACCACTCCCACAAGAGGAGAAAACATACTGGACCTGATCATCACCAACATGGGGACTCTATGCTCCAGACCAGAAGTGTATCCCTCACTGGTAAGATCAGACCATAAACTAATCTCACTGGATATTCACATCCCGACCCCACCCCTGCCCAGAAAACCACAGTGAAAAACTTCTAAAGCAAATTTCACACTCCTCAAAACCGAGGTGGAATCCTTCAAAGCCCCCGGGCCTGTGGAAAATACGGCCCAGACCACAGAATCCTTTATAAATGCATTCTATGAACACCTTCATGAATGCATGGATCATGCGATCCCAAATAAAACCAAGTCCCAATCCTCCAAAGGCAGACGTCCTGTCTAGTGGACCCCAGCCATAAACAAACTATACAATAGAAGGAGGAAGCTACTAAATGATAGAGCAAAATCCCAAAAAGGGAAGGCATCACTGATCAGTATTAGCAAAAAACTACGGGCACTCATAAAATTGTCTAAGGCCAGCTTCGAGAGAAAAATTGCACAGGACACTAAGGATAATCAGAAGGCTTTCTTTAGTTATGTTAGGAACCTGGGTTGTAATTCCCAGATATGCTCAGAATTAGTCCAAAATGACAACAAAATACACTGAACCCACAGACATTGCCACCATCTTAGATGACAGGTTCAGCGCAAACTTCTCCCCCCCCCTTCCCCACCAAAAGGGCAAATATCTATCCCAGCAGAGTGCTGCCCCCCTGACATCTCAGATGCTCATGTAAGAGCCGCCCCCTCCAAAGCAAAAAACACAGCATCAATGGGACCAGATGGTGTCCCGGGCTGCGTCCTACATGAACTCCAAGAAGAACTAAACCCAAACATAAAACTACTGTTCAATCTCAGCCTTACTACAGGATATGTGCCCAAAGAGTGGTGTACAGCAACAGTGGTCCCTCTCCATAAAGGTGGTGCCTCAACGGATCCTGGAAACTATCGCCCCATAAGCCTGACTAGCTTGGTCTGCAAAGCTATGGAAAGAATCATCATGGACCTCATAAATAAAGATATTGGGGACCTACAGACACTGGATCTTACCCAGTTCGGCTTTGTTAAGGGCAGATCCTGCCTCTTAAACCTTGTCGATTTCTTTGAAACAGTCACCAAGGCCATTGACGAGGGGAAGGTGGTCCACACAGCCTACCTGGCTCAAGGACAGAACCCACATGGTTAGAATTGCTGAAGCCATGTCAGACTCCAAACCAGTTATAAGTGGTGTCCCACAAGGCTCAGTCCTGGGACCTCTCTTGTTTGGTATATATTTCTCAGAGGTGCAGGCCAACATGGAAGGACTGTGGCTGACCAAGTTCGCAGATAACTGCAAACTGGGCGCCATAATCGACTCTCCAGCCGACACAAGCATCCTCCAAAAGGGCCTCATAGAAACAGACAACTGGTGCCAGAGCCATGGCCTCAAGCTAAATGCCAAAAAGTGTATAGTCATCCCCTTTGGCAAAAAGTGCCACAAATTACCACATAGGTGGTAATCCATTAAGTACAGAAGAAGTAATTAGGGACCTGGGGACCCAAGCTGATAGCAATCTCTCATTTGACAACCACATAGCCAAAGTGGTTAGAAAAACATTTTATATAGCCCACCTAATCATGAAGGGATTCACATCTAGATCAGGGGAGGTCATCGTGACGTATAAAGCCATGTCCAACCTCTGGGTTATGAATCTGTCCCTCCAGCATGTCCTATTTATTTCAGTGCTGAGGTTCAAGTTTCTCAAGCGCGTAGCTCGATGGGATTTGGATTTTCTGAGGTGCAGCATGTCCATTAATTCCAGGTTGGACATGGCTTTATACGTCAGGCACAGATCACCTCTGAGCAGGCGGTATGCCACTGAGTAAAGCTGGAGTTTCTTTAACTGGGCAGCATATGGCATCTGTTTGAGCCCTTTGATCCTCTTGGTGAGGTACTTTTGGGGTCTTTCCAGTTGCTGCAGGTGTCTGGTAAGGTACATCTCAAAAGGGGCATTGTACTCAATTATGGGCCTGATGAGGGATGAGTAAAGAGGCACGATGACCTCCCCTGATCTAGATGTGAATCCCTTCATGATTAGGTGGGCTATATAAAATGATTTTCTAACCACTTTGGCCACGTGGTTGTCGAATGAGAGATTGCTATCAACTTGGGTCCCCAGGACCCTAATTACTTCTTCCGTACTTAATGGATTACCATCTATGTGGTAATTTGTGGGCACTTTGTTTTTGCCGAAGGGGATGACTATACACTTTTTGGCATTTAGCTTGAGGCCATGGCTCTGGCACCAGTTGTCTGTTTCTATGAGGCCCTTTTGTAGGATGCTTGTGTCAGCTGGAGAGTCGATTATGGCACCCAGTTTGCAGTCATCTGCGAACTTGGTCAGCCACAGTCCTTCCGTATTGGCCTGTACCTCCGAGAAATATATACCGAACAAGAGAGGTCCCAGGACTGAGCCTTGTGGGACACCACTTGTAACTGGTTTGGAGTCTGACATGGCTCCAGCAATTCTAACCATGTGGGTTCTGTCCTTGAGCCAGTTTGCAACCCATCTAGTGACATAGGGGTTTATGTTTAAGCTGGTGAGCTTATCTATAATGCCCAAGTGGGGTATTGTATCAAAGGCTTTTGCGAGGTCCAGGTAGGCTGTGTGGACCACCTTCCCCTTGTCAATGGCCTTGGTGACTGTTTCAAAGAAATCGACCAGGTTTAAGAGGCAGGATCTGCCATTAACAAAGCCAAACTGGGTAGGATCCAGTGTCTGTAGGTCCCCAATATCTTTGTTTATGAGGTCCGTGATGATCCTTTCCATAGCTTTGCAGACCAAGCTAGTCAGGCTAATGGGGTGATAGTTTCCAGGATCCGTTGAGGCACCACCTTTGTGGAGAGGGACCACTGTTGCTGTACGCAACTCTTTGGGTACATATCCTGTAGTAAGGCTGAGATTGAACAGTAGTTTTATGTTTGGGTTTAGTTCTTCTTGGAGTTCATGTAGGATGCAGCCCGGGACACCATCTGGTTCCATTGATGCTGTGTTTTTTGCTTTGGAGAGGGCAGCTCTTACCTGAGCATCTGAGATGTCAGGGGGGCAGCACTCTGCTGGGATAGATATTTGCCCTTTTGGTGGGGAAGGGGGGGGGGAGTTTGCACTGAACCTGTCAGCTAGGATGCTGGCAATGTCTGTGGGTTCGGTGCATTTTTTGTCATTTTGGACTAATTCTGAGCATATCTGGGAATTCCCACCCAGGTTTCTAACATAACTAAAGAAAGCCTTGTGATTATCCTTAGTGTCCTGTGCAATTTTTCTCTCAAAGCTGGCCTTAGACGATTTTATGAGTGCCCATAGTTTTTTGCTAATACTGATCAGAGATGCCTTCCCTTTTTTGGATTTTCTTCTATCATGTAGTAGCTTCCTTCTTCTATTGTATAGTTTGTTTATGGCTGGGGTCCACCAGACAGGATGCCTGCCTTTGTAGGATTGGGTCTTGGTTTTGTTTGGGATTGCATGATCCATGCATTCCTGAAGGTGTTCATAGAATGCGTTTATAAAGGATTCTGTGGTCTGGGCCATATTTTCCACAGGCCCGGGGGCTTTGAAGGATTCCACCATGATTTTGAGGAGTGTGAAATTTGCTTTAGAGAAGTTTTTCACTGTGGTTTTCTGGGCAGGGGCTGGGGTCAGGATGTGAATATCTAGTGAGATTAGTTTATGGTCTGATCTTACCAGTGAGGGATATACTTCTGTTCTGGAGCATAGAGTCCCCATGTTGGTGATGATCAGGTCCAGCATGTTTTCCCCTCTTGTGGGAGTGGTAACAAGCTGTTCCATAGCATTTGAGTTTATAAATTCTAGGAACCTTTGGGCTAGGGTGTTGGAGCTAGAGTAATGCTCCCAGTCTATGTTTGGGTAGTTGAAGTCACCCAATATAATGGTGTTTGGAGAGACCTTCATATTTTCCAGTGTTCTCAGGAAGGCCGAGTGGGGCTCCTGGGTTTGGGAGGGTGGTCTGTAGCAGGCTATAAACTGGAAGGCAGTTTTACCCACTGTTAGTTGCACATGGATAGTCTCTGATGCTTCGTGCTGTGCCACCAACCTGGAGGTGTGGGTATCTTTGATGAATATTGATACTCCCCCTCCTTTTGTGGTTTGGTCCAAGTTTTGGGGCCAAAAAACATGGTATGAGGTATAACCTGGTAGTGCTGGGGTGCTCTCGGGAGCCTTGAACCAGGTTTCTGTTACTGCACAGATATCTATGTTCTCCATGCTAAGGAGAGTTTCGAGTGCGTGCATCATGAGGTTTAGACTTTTGGCACTGAGTAGCATTACTCTTAGTTTCTTATCCCTTGTGATACCTATGAAGGTGGGTTTGTCTTTTGAGCCTTGCCTAAAAGAGGCACTATGGGGGTGGCAAGAGCCTTTGCCAATATCCAAAAGCCCAGGGGTGACAGGTGCAAGCCATCCCTAGCGAAGCATCGTGGCTTGTCAAGCATGTCATCCCAGGCTGACAGGCATTGGATCCCCTTTGAATGACACCAATACTTAAGCCAATTGTTGAAATTGATCATCTTGTCTTCATATTGTGGCATCATTCTTGGTGAGGGTAAGATGCTACTCAAGGTCAGGGTCATACCGGCCTGGGCTACATGCTCAGAGAGCTCCTCTATGTCTCTTTTCATGTAGTCCAGGGAGGTACACCTCAGGTCATTCACACCAGCATGGACAATGACTGAGTCATATTTGTACTTGCCTTGGAGTGACCTGAGTGCTTGTGTTATGTGGTTGATCCTAGCACTCGACAGGCTGCCCACCGTGACCTTCTCCTTGTTCAGCCTGGTGAGTGGGACGTTAGTGTGCCTGATGATAGAGTCACCTATTACAAGTGTATCAGGTGTATGGTTTAGCCTTAAGGGCTGTGACTGTTCAGCACACTGGCTTTGTGAGCTATGTGTTGCACGTGTTTTGTTTTGGGGTAGTGGTTGCTTGGGTGTCTGCTTTGGAGGTCTTTGTTGCTTAGGCAGATTTTTATTTAGAGCCTCCAAGTATGTTTTTGTGTGTTTATTTGTTTGGTCTGCTGTCATGGTAGGTCTATGTGAGACTTGAATTGTAGTGAGTGGGGTTTCCTTCTCCTCCTGACTGGTTATGCCAGTACTGAGTTGAGAGAGCTTAGCCTCCAGTTTGGCTATATGGTTGCATCTCTCACATGTGTTGGAATTTGTTGGGAGGAGGAGAAGGTTGTCTGTGTACATGAGGCAGTTGTAACATTGCCTCAAGATTCCCAGATTCACCAGCTGGACCGGAGAGGAGATTGACAACTGAACTTTGGACATGCTAGAATTGTATTGGGAATTCCTTTATAATTGAAAAGGGCCAGTAGGGAACAAGGTACTCAAGGGGAGTTTGTGAGGGTGTAGTGCTTTTAATTTTTTAGTGCCGACTTATATAATTGCTTTAGTGAGCAAGTGCCAGGCTTTAGAATAGAGTAGCAATGACTTGTCAGAATACTACAATACTTACTATATAGAATAATAATATAATAATATAATAATATAATGTACCGACTGGCTAGACAGAGGGACTGAGCTAGTAAAGATGTGCAGCAGGTAAGGGTGATAAAGGATAATGAGGGAAACATACTCACAAGCGAGGAGAGTGTGTTGAGCAGATGGAAAGAGTACTTTGAGGGGCTGATGAATGAAGAGAATGAGAGGGAGAGAAGGTTGGATGATGTGCGGATAGTGAATCATGAAGTGCAGTGGATTAGCAAGGAGGAAGTAAGGATAGCTATGAAGAGGATGTAGAATAGAAAGGCTGTTGGTTCAGATGGCATACCTCTGGAAGCATGGAGGTGTTTAGGTGAAATGGCAGTGGAGATTTTAACTAGATTGTTTAGTAACTGCAGAGGGATTAAACTGATCAGTCACAGCATGAAGTTATGAGAAAGAGCAGTGGAAGCTAGGTTAACAGGGGAGGTGATGATTAGTGATCAGCAGTATGGTTTCATGCCGGGAAAGAGCACTACAGATGTGATGTTTGCTCTGAGAGTGTTAATGGAGAAGTACAGAGAAGGTCAGAAGGAGTTGCATTGGGTCTTTGTGGACTTAGAGAAAAAATATGACAGGGTGCCTAGAGAGGAGTTGTGGTATTATATGAGGAAGTCTGGAGTGTCAGAGAAGTATGTAAGAGTGGTACAGGATATATACAAGGGTAGTGTGACAGTGGTGAGGTCTGCGGTCGGAGTGACGGATGCATTTAAGGTGGAGGTGGGATTACATCAAGGATCAGCTCTGACCCCTTTCTTATTTGCAATGATGATGGACAGGTTGATAGACGAGATCAGACAGGAGTCCCCGTGGACTATGGTGTTTGCAGATGACATTGTGATCTGTAGTGAGAGTGGGGAACAGGTGGAGGAGACCCTGGAAAGGTGGGGATATGCTCTAGAGAGAAGAGGAATGAAGGTCAGAAGGACTAAGAAAGAATATATGTATGTGAATGAGAGGGAGAATATAGGAATGGTGAGGATGCAGGGAGTAGAGGTGGCGAAAGTGGATGAGTTTAAATACTTGGGATCAACAGTTCAGAGTAATGGTGAGTGTGGAAGAGAGGTGAAGAAGAGAGTACAGGCAGGATGGAGTGGGTGGAGAAGAGTGTCAGGAGTGATTTGTGACAGATGAGTACCAGTAATAGTGAAAGGGAAGGTCTACAAGAAGCTAGTGAGATCAGCTATGTTATATGGGTTGGAGACAGTGGCACTGACAAAAAGGCAGGAGTCAGAGCTTGACGTGGCAGAGTTGAAGATGTTAAGATTTGCACTGGGTGACATGAGGATGGACAGGATTAGGAATAAGTATATTAGAGGGTCAGCCCAGGTTGGAAGGTTTGGAGACAAAGCCAGAGAGGCAAGAGTACATTGGTTTGGACATGTGCTGAGGAGGGATGCAGAGTATATTGGGAAAAAGATGCTAAGGATGAAGTTGCCAGGTAACAGGAAAAGAGGAAGGCCTAAGATAAGGTTTATGGATGTGGTGAGAGAGGACATGCAGGTGGTTGGAGTGACAGAGCAAGATGCAGAGGACAGGGAGAAATGGAAACAGTTGATCCACTGTGGTGACCCCTAACGGGAGCAGCTGAAAGAAGAAGAATATAATAAATCTTTTTTTTTTACATGCTAAGGAATGTTTAAGCATAGCTAAGCAGGTGTGCACATTATGGCCCTCTGCTTAGCAGTGCTTAAACATCCCATAGGAGATAAACAGAAATATACAGTTGAAATTTCTAAACTGAGATAGTGTAGTGGTTGGAGTCCCAGCTTTACATGCAGGCATTCATGGTTTGAGTATCAAGACAGGCAAGTTATTTTGATATGGGAAAGCAGTGTTAAAATAATTTTTTAAACGTTAAGCATGTAGTAACTGTTTTTGTCAACCAGGGTAGTGTAGATGGTATAAAATGGAAGTGTGAGTGCATGTAACATGTGAAACCACCCATGTATACACAAGTATCCCATACACTATAGTCACACCCCTTGCTAATGTAATGAAAGCACATAGAGGGATGTCATGTAAAGTAAATCATATACACCTACTAAATGAAGCCATTATCCTGATAGTTTTTAAAAATGAAAAATGAGCAATGGTCAGCAATGCCCAGCTATGCTTACCAGGTTTAAGCATCGCTTACCCAAACTGGAGGCTAAGCTCTCTCAACTCAGTACTGGCATAACCAGTCAGGAGGAGAAGGAAACCACACTCACTACAATTCCAGTCTCACATAGACCTACATGACAGCAGAGACCAAACACACACACACAAAAAATAACAATATAGGTAAATAAAAAGCAGCAGGTAGCTCAGCTAAGTGGATTTGCTCACTGTTAAGTAGTGTTCAGCAATTACTCATTTAAGCACTGTTCAACCCAGCTTAGCGAGTCTGCGCATTGCTAAGCTGTGCTCAGCATTTTCAAAATGGTCCAATGACAGCAAAGGATGGGAATATGGCCTTATTTAAACCATGCAGATGGGAATACAGCTATAACCTCTTTAGGTTGATTTCTGCAGGAACGTGTCTGGTGCTGGAGAGGGAGCACGCTTTCAGGTGCAGCGCTGGAGCATTCAAGAGTCCAGGGTCCTGGCTGGACTCCTTGTCAAAAACCATGATGAGAGACTGATGCAGGGCCAGTACCAGGGCTCATATACAAAATGGAGGCCTGTGACCATATTGCACATGATCTCACCAGTGCTACTGGCATCCCCCAGACTAGACAGCAGGTACGGCACCACTATGCTGACTTAAGCAGAGTAAGGGGGAGCTCTTGGCTCAGTGGATCCAAGATGCACGGGCACAGAATGCTTCAGTAGTGAGTAAGTATCACAATCAAGTAGTTTGTAGCAAATACTAGCCTGAGAATGTAATAGGCAGGTATGCATAATGTTTGTTTCTCTCCCCTACAAATGCAGCAGAGAGGGCTATGAACATTGAAGCCCATGGTGACACACTGCTAAGGCTGCACCAACAGGCTGGTGAGTAAAAATCTATTTTGCAGTACATTGTTCAAATAGCTAAGAAGGAGTACATTGCTTACTGCTAGTAGGTATACTGTTACTGTGTGAACTGAATAAATAAAAATATTTGCCAGACTAATATTGATATGCAATAAAACTACCTACAAAAAACTGTTGTATTTATTCTGGTATGTTGTTATTGACCTTTAGAATGTATGCAGATTCTTCACAGCAAATGTGGTTGTGAAAGCATGCATTAACTGAGCTTCTTCTGTGAACTAGCTCTAAGAAAAACTATAGATGGTGGAGCTGTAAAACAAGATATAACTGAAATGTGAAATATATACTGCACTAAGCTCTGAACCCTGAATAGTAATGTGTACAATTTCAAATTGTGTTCCATACAGCATTGCCTTGTGTTAACTTTTACTTTAAAGATTGTAGTAATCCAATAGATTAATGCACAGTACAATAACTATCAGTGACGTATGCATCACATGATTACAAGTTCAGACTGTTTTGAAAATAGAATCAGCAGTTCCCCAGTAGCTCAGTCTAATGAGAAATAGCTTAGTTGTTAATTTTGCACACCCAGACATAGTTCAAATCTAGGGAGTGATACTAAGATGTGTGCATATCTACACACAAAGAATCAGGAATAGATGTAAAACAATCAGGTAGTGTTAACAGATATTTTCTCCACAGGTTGTACAGGTAAGGAAATGTTGGTAGTAGACATATGAAGGGTATTCTAATAAACTGTGTACAACTATTCAACTGTCCCACCACATGACTGAAAATGACAGCAGGATAGGTACATACAACATGTACTCTTCCCGATACATATCTCTCAAGTGTCATGCTGTCATGACTACTGGTCACTGCTGTCAATAACCGTTGACACAGATAGGAAACCAGTTGAAGTATGCCAGTAGCATACTCACATAGCAGCATTCAGGGTACTCCTCCTGTGCCAGATATGTAGCCCTGACATGTACGAGTCCCCTCTAGACATGTACCCAGAGTTGTCACAGTTTGCCTCATACCATTTCAGGCTGACAGTTTAATAGGTATGTTTATGCTACAGAAGCTATGGGCCATAGGCAGATGTAAAGTGAGGGCAGACCCATAGAGTATTGAGCAGTACTATTGTGGAAAATAGAACCATAAACAGTTGTTAATGGACTTTTTGTCTCTCTCACCACCCCTCATCTGGATAAATACTAAAATTCATATACTATGGGTATGTTTTACTCCAAACCTAATGTTGGGGACTTGTGTTCTATTATTGTTCATATATTTGATTGGTTGCATGTTAACATACCTTGTTCAAATACCATTGTTGGTGGTGTGTTGCCATAAATGTTACTGGCATACTGTTACAATGCATACTGTTGCACCATTTATGCATGTATTCATTTTGCTATGCAACTGTTTCAAATCTGTTTTATGGGGATAATTGAAACACCCATACATGCTGTTATAACTAATCTGGAAATGTGTTGTTCATAACTAACCAACATATTCTTTAAAACCTCAACACCATAGCACATTTGGGAAGGCAGATCCCAGTGGATCCACCTGTTCCACCTCATCTGGCTGTGGCAATGGGCCCCAGCACGTCTGGGACCCAACCCGGGCCTTCCTTGTCTGCTGGTTCTGCACCACCTTTGGGTGGAACTGCATCAGGGGATGGGGCCTGTCCCCCCCTTGGAGCAGGCATGGACAGGAGCCTGTCACCCACAGTCAGGTCCGAGGTTTGGTGCGCAGCTCCATCCAGTCATTGTTGGGTGGGCAGCTGCACCAGATTGAAGGCTGGCTGGTGCACCTCAAGGGGAAGGCTGCCCCTCCTGTCTAGCCCCTAGCACAGCCACCTTCAGGGCCATGAAGGAACAGTGGTTACTGCCCATGGATGGGGACCTCAGTCCCACTGTATCCATTTGAGGGCTCATGGGCTTTGGATTCTCAACCACCCTACCCGTCAAAGCTGTTTACCCCCCCTCATGTGTCATATACCACCCCTTTCTGCTGTCTTGTCTGTTTGCAAATGCAATCTAACCCACCCAGCCTACCTCCCCAAACATACCTACACCCGTTCCTCAACATCCTACTCTCACCTTAAAAAAAAAAGGAGGGCATCTGTCCTGTAAAAAAAAAAAACATTGCCCCATACATAGCGCTACATTTCACACATATCTTGTACAATGAAACTAATCAATCAACCCACTGATTACTCTGCAAATGTCTGTCACCAACACCCCTCCCTGTGGGGTGTGAGGCTGTAAATTCCAAATTCTATACATGTAATTCACAGCTGTTGCTGTCGAAGAAATGTAGAGCTATGATCCTTTTCTACATACATCCTGCACATCACTAGCTGCTTTTTATAATGTTTTACCCACTGCATGCCCCCATTTCACCACTTTCCTATCACCCTTTATTCTTTTCTTTAAAGAAAATTAGCAAGGGTGTAAGCGGGAGTAAGCAGTGCTAAGTGAAGCTAAGAGTTTTTTTAACCATCTCTTAGCAACGCTTAGCAAAGTGCAAAACTGCACAAACCTACTTGCAACTGCTTAACAGTGCCTTAATCACTCTGTCTCCATCAGCCCTTGTTCTGCCCAGCAACAAAATAACCAGCCCTGCCAAGTCTCGAACCCAGGATGCTGTGCACTACAATCACAGCAATGTACCACAATACCATCTGAGCTGTGGGAGTATGTAATGCTTTTACAAACATATCATTCATTCTGGTCATTTCACATTAATGAAAAAATGCAATCACCTCCTAGTCTGGTACCCAGGACCCTGTGCACAGCAATTACAGCAACATACCACTACACCATCCGAGCTGTAGGAATATGTAATGTTTTACAAACATATCATGCACAACAGTCATTCAACATAAGGGGGAATTATATATCTGTAGTACTGTTATATACATCTATCTGTATATATAGATACCAATATATATCAATATATATATATATATATATATATATATATATATATATATATATATATATATATATATATAATATATATCAATATATATATATATATATATATATATATATATATATATATACACACACACACAGATACACAACCTCTTACTGCAACACATCTGCAAACAGCCCGACAAACTGAGGGGATAAAGGGCAAGCAATAGTGACATCTGTGAAATATGGTTGTCATACTTAAAGAAGTCTGCTAGAGTGGCATGGTTTGCTTCAACATACAATGCCCGATAGATTCCAGGTCTGAAACACAATTGAATGTTATTAGTTACTGATGTCAATGCTCACATCATCCCAGTGATTTCTCAGAAATCCACAACTGTTGTGGCCAACAGACAAAACATATGAGCCACACATCAGGACAGTGTCTAGACATCTGGACAGTGGAGAGGTATGACTGCAGTCATGTAACAGAATGGAAAAACCCATGACAGCCACCAACCATGTCACCCAGCACCTTCTGAACCACAGTAAGACCAACACGACACTAACCCAAATCAGCTCTGGGAAATTACCCATGTATATCCAAATATATCATGCACTACAGGGATGGAACTGTAGGGAAAAACAGATAGTGGTGCATAAATATCCACCCACAACCATTTGCACCACAGTCACAGCAACAAACCAGTACCCCAAATGAAATCTAGTGTAGAATGACTGTTTGAACAAGCATATCATGATTCCCAGTCACACAATACACTGACAGATACTGGCCCAACTCACAGTGTACTGGGAATCCTGAGGTGTTAAAGGACCTTTCTCAGCCTGCCCCTACAAACATACACACCTGATAGATCACCAGCAGCCATAGCAGTATGTACAGTCAGATAGATAAAGGATCTGTGACATTCACATCTGCTACTCTCCCTACCCAGCCAAACAAGCATCTACACACAACACTGCTACACAATCTTGGCAGTTGCTTCACAATGGCCAGACATACATAACTCTCATATGTACATATTTCCACAGAATGTCCAGGGTGTGAGACCATATTCATGGCCACTGCTGCATACCACTCCCAGGAGTCTGCTAAGTCAATGGGATGATACCTTGAGTGCAGTCAATAAATAATGATATCACAACCCTCTGACCCTCTTACTGCAAGACATCTGAAAAAGCATGACATACTTGGTGGACAGGGGGCTGGAAAGAAGGACATCTCACATAATGGTGTTACAAACTGAAACAGTTGACAGAGTCACAGGCTTTGTTGTAACATAACATCCCTGAAGGATATGATGTCTGAAACACCAATGGATGTCAACAGTTACTGACTACAATCTTCACATTATCCTACTGCTTCCACAAAAACAGATGTTGCCTGAGGAACAGGCAAAACATAACAGGTGAACCCCTGGGAAGTCTGTGGACATCAGGACAGTTGAGAGGTATGTCAGAGACATATCACTGTCACACATCAAGTCACATAGAGAATACATATCCAGATGAAGCCTGTTAAACTAGGAAACCTCTATGTGTATAATAGCACTACTGACTTACAATCTGCACCCAATTTTGGAGCTTTGTTACCCATGTTGCTGGGCTGTCTCCACATGTCCTCTCCTGAGAGGTATTCCCACCTACTGTCTGTGAAGCTGTAGCCTGCACACCTCCATTATGTCCTCCACACAGGCAAGGGAAAGGGGCAAGGTTCACATGAAGGTTGTCATTATAGCATTGTGTTGCTATGGCATTGGCAAATGGAAAGACAACACAGCTGCTCTGGATGCAAGTAGCAAGTGGGAGACACCGATTGTTGCACAGGCCATCACCTGCTTATGAGCAGTACCTACAAAAGGTAAGCTGCTGCCTATGCAACACAGGTATCAACCCATCTACACAAAGACAGACTGTGACTACACAAATCTAACCAATTGCATTGTTGTGAGGTAACTTCTGAGCACTATAACAGGTATGTCAGTCATGTAAGCATGTAATGAAATACAGAAGGGGGGATGCAGTGATGTCAAATGGGACATTAAACACTAGGCCACAACAAGACCTGAATGACTCACATGCTGCTGTCCAGCACCGATGGCCATTTCTGCTTGCCCTGCCTGCATTGACATGGAGAACACAGCTCATGTATGCCTAGTAATGGAGTCTCCAGTTGTCCAATATGTGTGTGTTGTGTGTAGCTACACATGGGCGGATGATGTAATTAGTCATATGTCACCTGTGAATGCTACCCTGATACATATGCTTGTCTTACAAAATGATATATGTGTATAGTATGTACTGCATACACATGACAGGTGCAGATAATTGTGTTGAACTGTATGTGATATTCTGCCTCATATTTGTAGTCATTTCTTCAATCATAACAAATTGGCATACACTTCATTGTCAGATGTCATATCCTTTCAGCTAGATTCATAAAGTGACACTATTTACTGGCTTTTGCCAACCACTGATGTGTGCTTTTGTGTAGATGTCATGCTTTAACAGGAGCTAAGTGTCTTACCATGACACACATGTCAATGCAAGCGGACCATGTCCTGTAGGATGCTGATATTTGTGCAGTCACTGACACCTGCTGTGTAGCTGTGGAGAGCCCACCAACCTTGCCAGGTCACTCATCCCATCATACATGTAGACCCCAACTGGAGGAGCAGAAAGCCGCAGGAGGTGGAGTGTTGAACATTAGCATACACATACACACCTCCAGGCTGGCCAAACAGTATGTTGCATTGGGTGACATCCTGAGTGCATTTAACAGTTGACAAAATACCAACTGAAATCATAGCTAGCTACAGGCCTCCAAACATGACTATGGACACTGACTACACCTATTGGGACCTGCTGGAATCTGTCAGGATTCAATCATCTACCCTGCTCCTGGGTGACTTCAAATACCCAACCATAGTTTGCCTGTCCTATGCCACCTGAACATGAATGCACATAGATTCATTGGCTTTGTCAATGGCAATGCAGTGGATCAGCTAGTCAACACCCCTACGTCAGGTTGGAATCTCATGTACTTGGTCCTAACCAACATGAGCAGCCATTGTAGCACTCTTACAGCGCCATCCCCCTTGGTAATATCTGCCCACATAGCCATCACTGCTCAGGTCACCATCTCCCCTGCCCTCCACCCCCCCCCCTTTACAGTGTCAAACAGAATGAACTGTACATAAATTACTATAAATCACCTCAGAACAGGTAGAAGTAGATGTACAACCAATGTCCCATTTGCTCTGTAGTGGTGGTCAGTAACACCACATGCACATATGGCATAGATATAGGCAACCGGCTGCAGATAAGTGAAGTGTAAACACCACCCCTGTCCCCCAGTGGTACAAATGTGCATGTGCAGCACCTGCCCCTCTCCCCTCATCATCAGGAAGCAAGTCTGTGATGCTCTCTCAAAGGCAACATACAGAGGTCTCCATAGTCATGATACCATCCCTGGCTGCATCTCACATGAACACAGGCATGGGCTCTCAGAATCATTCCTCACTGTAGTCAACCACACCCTAAGCACTGGTGTCATCCCATCTACACAGAGGACAGCCACTGTCATCCCTATACACAAAGGTGGAGTAATCCACCAACCCAGCCACTATGATGCACATCAGCCTAACTAGCCTGCTCTGCAAGGGCATGGGAAACAATATCTATGACATTATAAACAGGGACATCGGCAACATCAAAATGCCTGGGCCCACACACTATGGTATTGTCAAAGGGAGATCAGGCCTATGAAACCTAATTCACCTCTCTGCAGTGGTCAACAAACACAGGGTCGAGGGGAAGATGGTGAACAATGCCTACCTTCACCTAGCCCTATCCTCTCACACTATTCCCCAGGTGGACAGGATACATAAGCCAAAACAGCTAGGCACCAACCTGTAGGTTACCAGATGGGTAGCTAACGGGCCCAATGATAGTAGCCACTCAGTCAAAGTAGTAGAACCCACCTCTAATAGTAGATTCATCCACAACGGTGTACCCCATGGATCAGTCTGGGGGCATCTACTGTTTCACATATATGTATCTGAAGTACAGGACAATAGCAGTGGTCTGTGGCTGACCAGGTGTATGGATGCTTGCAAGCTGCCCAATGTCTTACATCCCCCTGATACATATATATGTGTGTATATATATATATATATATATATATATATATATATATATATATATATATATATACATTTCTGAGTTTAAATACTTGGGATCAATAGTTCAGAGTAATGGTGAGTGTGGAATAGAGGTGAAGAAGAGAGTACAGGCAGGATGGAGTGGGTGGAGAAGAGTGTCAGGAGTGATTTGTGACAGACGAGTATCAGTAAGAGTGAAAGGGAAGGTCTACAAGAGGATAGTGAGACCAGCTATGTTATATGGGTTGGAGACAGTGGCATTAACAAAAAGACAGAAATTTGAGCTGGATGTGGCAGAGTTAAAGATGTTAAGATTTGCACTGGGTGTGACAAGGGTGGACAGGATTAGGAATAAGTATATTAGAGGGTCAGCCCAGGTTGGAAGGTTTGGAGATAAAGCCAGAGAGGCAAGATTACATTGGTTTGGACATGTGCTGAGAAGGGATGCTGAGTATATTGGGAAAAATATGCTAAGGATGAAGCTACCAGGTAACAGGAAAAGAGGAAGGCCTAAGATAAGGTTTATGGATATGGTGAGAGAGGACATGCAGGTGGTTGGTGTGACAGAGCAAGATGCATTGGACAGGAAGAAATGGAAACAGATGATCCACTGTGGTGGCCCCTAATGGGAGCAGCCTAAAGATGAGGATGATATATATGCACATAACATGTAGTGCAGTCATACCTCAGAACCATACCTTTCATCCTCAGTGCAAGAAATCTGGGCAAAGGCCGTCAATATAGAGGGATAATGGGCCAAAGCTAGGGATCTATTTTAAATATTGCTCTTATAAATGTAGAAAGTTGCTAGAGTAGCAGGGTTTGCTTCAGCATACATGTTCTGAAGGATGTGAGGTCTGAAACTGAAATATATGTCATCATTTACTGACAGAAATCCTCAGATAATCAGAGTGATTTACCAGAGAAATAAAAATAATCTGTGGAACAGACCAAAAAATATAAGCAATAAACCTGAACATTCTGCAACAATCAGGCCAGTTGAGAGGTATGCTCAGAACCCCTTAGTGCAATGAATCTGGACCAAGTCTGACACAGTGGGGGATAAAGCCATGAAAATAGGGACATATCTCAAATACTGGAGTAGATAAGCTGACACAGTTTCTGCAGTAACACTGTCTGTTCTATCACATGTATTGACTGAAATAGAACAAGTCCAACACTCAATTGCTTCTCATTAGTTAGTGACTTAAATCCTCTCATCATCCCACTGATTTGTCAGAAATACACAACACTCATGGGGGCCAGACAACTGTACATCATATGAATATCTGGACATAACATGACATTAGGAAAACTACATTGAGCTGCCAAGCATGTCACCAAGCACCATCCAAACTACAGTCAGATTGACACAATATTACCCCAAATCCGCTATGGGGAATTACACAAGTATTTGCAAATATATCAGGCACTACAGAGATGTAACAGTACTGAAAAACAGACACCAGTGTGAAAGTGCATACACACAACCAATTTCACCACAGTCACAGTGACATACCAGTAAGCCAAATGAACAGTAGAGTATAACAACTGTGTGAACAAAAACATCATGTTTGCCACTCACACACTACCCTTACACATACTGCCCCATTTCACAGTGTAGTATGAATCCTGACTGTGGTACGAGACATGTCTCAGTCTGCCCCTACAAACATATACAGCCGATAGACCACCACAAACTGAAGCAGCATGCACACTCAGATAGAAAAGGAGCCATGACACTTACATCTACCCCTCTCCCTACACAGGCCAACTAACATTTACACACTACACTGCTACACAATCCTGACAGTCTGTCAACAATCACAAGAGATACACAGACATCTCAACTATACAGAATCCCACAAAATGTCCAGGCTTTGTCCTCATATATATGGCCTCTTCCTCATAACATGTCTGGCATTCTGATACATCACCAGGATGATATCAGGAATGAAGGCACTAAATAATGATATACCATACCTATCAAACTCTTACTGCATGACAGATGGACAAAGCCTGACATAATTGGAGGACAGAGGCCCTAAAACAGGGGCATATTTGAAACATTGCTATTATAAACTGAGAAAGTTGCTGGTGTAGCAGGATTTGTTGTAACATACCTTTTCTGAGGGATATGAAGTCAGAAACACAAATTGATGTTAACATTTACTGACTGCAATCCCCAGAGTATGTTATTGACTTGCCAAAGACAAAAACTGTCTGAGGAACACACCAAGCATAACAGTCCGACCTATTGCCATTCTGTGGATAGCACTACAATTGAGAGTTATGTCAACCACATAACACTGTCATTCGTAAAATCACACAGAAAATCCATGTCTGCACAAACCCTGTTAAACTAACATTAATCCAACTGTATAACATCAATACTTACATTATGTCCCTAAGACTGGAACTTTCTCCCCAATTTTGTTGGGCTGTCATCACAGTTATAGTTGTAAGAGTTATTTCCAACTACCCTCTGTGATGCTGTTGTTCACACACCTACATGAAGTCCTACTCACAGGCAAGGAAAAGAGGCAATGCCCACATGAAGTACTTGATTATAGGAGTGTGTTACCATGCCATTGGCTATAGGAATAACAACACAGCTGTTCTGCATGCAATTAGCATGTAGGGGACACCAATTGGTGAACAGGCCATCAGCTGCTCATGAGCATGACCTACAAAAGGCAAGCTGCTGCCTATGCAAGACCGATGTATACCTTACATCTGAGAGAGAGAGAGAGAGAGAGAGAGAGAGAGAGAGAGACAGTGAATAAAATAAAAAGAGTCAGAAACTATACTTGGGAAAAAAAGTATGTCAAACAAGTAAGCATGTAATGGAATGCAGTAGGGGGTATGTAATAATGGGAAATAGGAAGTTTAACAAATATGTCTCAACAAGACTTTCTGTACTAATATATTGCTGATCAGCACCTATGGCCATAGCATCTGGGTCTGTCTGCAGTGACATAGATCACAGCTCATAACCCTGAGTCATCCCAGGAAAGGATAGCTCACATATGACTACTACTGGAATGTCTGTTGAACAATACTGACTGTGACACTGCTAGGCCAGCTACTGGGATGTTGTAGATATCCATATGTTACTTCTGAATACAGCTATGATAAACATGTTTGTCTCACAAATCTGAGAAACCTATACAGGGTATGTGCATAGTAAACTACTGTTGCATACATGTGTGTTGAACTGCATGTAATATACTGAGGTCATACCATTCAACTGTCCAGTGTTATGCATATTGACCATATGTATGCCTCACATTTGTAGTCATTTACTCATAAGAGTTGTGTTATGTCCCGCAAATCATTGACAAATCTGTGAAGACTGACATTAGAATGTAATAGAATACATATGAGTGTTAGACATCCTCCAGGGTATTTCTGTGAATGCAAAGCCTACTTTGCTATCAACTGACTTAAATGTGTTACAGCAATATTAACAAAGTGTCAGTAACTTTGGTCCATTGCCCCCCATTTACATGTGCTGTCCTCCAGATGTCCTGCTCTAATAGGTTGAGAGGTATGACTGAGCAGGAAGAGTGCAAATACAGTGTGCCATGCTAACATAAAACAGAAATGTGTATCAGTTATTACCTGTGCACATGTATGTATGTATGAGAAGGTGTAGCTGGAAGCCTCAAAACAACAGGCATGAGATGCAAAACATCAGGTAAATAAGCTATACATGTTGTACATGTGTGTAATATTAGTTTCAGTGCATCCAACAGACATAGATTCCCACAGCTACTGGTTGTTGCATTGCCCAGACACAGAAATGGATACTAGAATAAGCATGATTATCCAGTTGAAATTGGAGAGGTGTCCAACTGCGTCATGACCTTGTGTCCATGCCCTACTACAAACAGCTATATAAGAACCTACATAGCTATATGGACTCAGCAATACCTGACGTGTAAAATCTGCCTTCACCAAGGTAGAGTAATCTCCTTTGGTGGACAGCAGCAATGCACAAACCTCATAATCAGTCGCTATATTGGCTGTACAAGGACAATTAGGAGCAGGCAACAACTTGGAATCAGATCAACCTTTGTCTGAACAAGCATATAAGGTCATTGGTATGTTACTGTAAGGCTAACTATGAGAACAAATTGGACACATCCACCAAGGCCCATCACAAGGCTGTCTTCACATATGTCTTCCATCTCAGAGGCAACAACCCAACCCATCTTGTACTAGTGGTTAGTCACACCACATACACACACAGCATAAGCTATAGCCATCCCACTGCAGACAGGTTAAGGGAAAACATCACCCCCCTGACACACCATCAGTATAGGTGGAGATGCACAGCACCCGCACCCCTCCCCTCATCATCAGGAAGCAGGCAGATAATGCCTACTCAAAGGCAACAAAATAAGTCTCCATGGGATGTGATAACATCCCTCTCTGCATCCTACATGTACTCAGGCATATCCTCCCAGCTCCATTACACACTGTACTTAAGCAAAGCCTGAGCAACATTGACATCCCATCTGCAAAGAAGATGGCCACTGTCATCCCTCTACACAAAGGTAAAAAATGAATGGTGGAGTATGCAATTTACTGGCTCTCATTGGGGGGAACATGACACATCAGGACCAGGAGTGCAATGCAAGTTCATACTGTGCTGATAGATGACAGGGGTATGATGTGGTCGTATGTGGTGACTAATGATAAACATTGTTGATGTTTAGGTTGTGTAAAGAATGTTGACCATTGTATGAGTTCCTGTAATTTGTTTCCCTGTTTATGTCTTCCAGGTGACATGCCACGTGTCTGTCAGCCCCAGTACTCTGCAGCTGAAAATGAGGCTATTATTAACCTTATCATCCAGCACCATGGGGTGATGTTTGGCCGTAGCTAACAGGATCTGCGGGAGTGGACTGCCCTGTGGAATGAGCTTGTCCACAGGGTGAACAACACTGGCCACCATGGCCACACATGCGATCAGGTCAGGTATCATGTGACTCACATGATACATCGTGCTCAGCAAAGGTCTGCTGCCGTGGCCAGGGACCATAATGCTACAGGTGGGGTCCTGCCACGTAGACCCAACTTACGGCAACAGAGGAGCTCCTTGCCAACCTTGAGGTAGTCCCAACACACCAGCCAACACAAGAAACACAAGTCATGGAGGTGGGTGGCACCCAGACAACAGGCAAAGAGGGTCCAGGTAAGGCCACAGTACACATCAATTGAATCATGTAGCAGTCATACTGGCTTCTGTAGAGTATCTAGATGCATATGTGAGGTCAAACTGCATTTGTGGGTGGGGTTTAGTAATGCACACAAGTGCACATCTATGGTGAAGGACAGCAAATTGTGTATTATCAGAGCTTGTACTGTACATGTGCAGAAAAGTAGCATTCATCTTGTACCAATGCCAAATGTGAGTCTGCTGACAATACCACTCCCCCACAACTACATAGGTACCTCTGGTCTGGATGTGGGATGGCAGCCTGAAGCCAGTGAGTATGGGAGTGCCCTGTTGTGGCTCACTAGTACCCCAAGCATATTAAGGTCATGCACACAACTGTTATTCTCAGCCATATTGTGATATCTGCATGTTCACTTGTGGTGGGGTTAACTGCATCACAGGTACCTATTTGCAGGAGATGTAACATATCTGTGGCATACCTCACAACCTGTCATTGCAAGAAATCTGGACAAAGATTGACAAAATGGGGGGACAAAGGCCCAAAACTAGGGGCATATTTTATAAATTAGTGTTATACAGTGTATATAAATGGTGTACACACACCTGTTAAAATGCCAGTATTTGTGATATACAAAAATGAGAGCACAATAAAACATTTCCAAACTCTTCCAACCTTTCATGTGACCTATAACCTCTACAATTCAATTGTAAAACAAACAAATCTGTTAGGGGAACAATTATGACAAATGGAAAATGTACAAGAAGCTATATGCATAAGTGTGCACAGGCTGAAGCTAATACTGTGTTGAAGCAGCTTTCAATATAATTACAACATTATGTCTTATTGGGTACACACCTGCCATCAATTAGAGACTCTTTGATTAACGGCCAATAATGGTCAGGCTGTCCTACCAGGATTTTCCTGACATTTACTCAGTTGCCTGCTACAACAACAGTCATGGTTCACATAGAACTTAAGAAGCAGCAAAGGGATCTCATTTTTGAAAGGTTTCAGCCCGGAGAAGGGTACAAAAACATTTCCACAGCATTGCATATATCATGGAACACAGTTCAGACAGTCATTAAAAGGTGGTGAAAATATAGGGCAACAGTGACATTGCAAAGAAGTGGACATCCCTCTAAATGTGTTGAAGAGACAAGACCCGAACTGGTCAGAGAGGCTGCCAGGAGACCTACAGCAACACTAAAAGAGTTGCAGGAATTTCTGGCAAGTACTGGTTGTCTACTACATGTGACAACAAACTCCTGCATTCTCCACATGTCTGGCCTATGGGGTAGGGTTGGAAGATGGAAGCCTTTTCTCACACAGAACATCCAGGTCTGGCAAAATTCTCAAGAACAATACATCAGGTCTCCCAAAAGCATGTGGGAAAATGTGTTATGGTGTAATGAGACCATGGTTGCACTTTTTGGCCCCAGTTCCAAAAGGTTTGTTTGGCACAATAACAGCACTGTGCATCACCAAAAGAATATCATCCCCATGGTGAAGCATGGTGATGGCAGTGTCCTGCTTTGGGGTTGCTGTTCATAAGCTGGAAGTGAGCCTTTAGCTAAGGTGGAGGGGATTATGAACAGTTCCAAATACCAGTCCCTTTTGGCCCAAAATCTTCATGTGCCTGCTAGAAAGCTGTAGATGAAGAGAAATTACACCTTTCCACATGACAATGACCCAAACCAAACATCCACATAAAAAAACAATGGCTCCACCAGAAGACAATCAATGTTTTGGAATGGCCCAGCTACAGTCCACACTTACATCCAAAAGAAAATCTGTGGGGTGCCCTGAAGAGGGATGTGCACTAGAGATGCTCTCACAATCTGACAGAGTTGGAGTTGGAGGGCTTTTGAAAGGGGGAATGTGCAAATATTGCTAAGTCGCGATGTGCCATGCTGACAGACACCTTCCCAAGTCCTGGGAACAACCTGACTGCTGTTATTAAATTGCTTTAACAAATGGTTTGACAAAATATTAGTTTAAGGGTGTGCACACTCATGCAACCAGCCTATTGCATATATTTCACCTTCTATATGTTACCCCTAACCAACGTGTTTGTTCTTCAATTGGATTGCACAGGTTATAAGTCACATTAAAGTTGGGAAATGTCATGACATGATTTCTGTGGTCTCATTATATATCAGAAAAAACCTGGCATGTTAACAGGGTTGTGTACACTTGTCATATCCACTGTAAGCTTAGAAGGTTGTTAGTGTAACCGGTTTTGTTTTAACATACATGTACTGCAGGTATTGAAGTGTGAAACTCAAACCATGTCATTAATTAGTGACACCAATCCTTAGATCTTCCCAGTAATGTATCAGACAAACACAGAATTTATGAGGAACACACCAAAAATATGAGCAATGTAGACATTCAGTGAAACTCTGTACAGTTGAAGAGGTATATTCTGTAGGAGTTGGCACTGTGCTATACAGGGGAACAGCAATAATGTGTATGTGGCTGTAGTGCATGCTAGGTGAAGGCCCATCACCTACTAACAATACTCACATATCCCAGAGGTGTATATTAGTAATAATATTAAGTGGAAAGGCTGCACTGCATGATGTTTAGGGCCTGTTCAGAGTGTGTATGTTGTGGTCTGACTGTATCGTGAGTGTCACCAGTTGGCTATTGTGAGGTCTGTGTAATGCCTTTGTGCCACCTCACCTGTATGTGTCTGTGTGTGTGTGTGTCCATGTGTGTTTGTGTGCACTCACGCATGTGTGTGTGTCTGTGTGTGTGTGTGTGTGTGTGTGTGTGTGTGTGTGTGTGTGTGTGTGTGTGTGTGTGTGTGTGTGTGTATGCGTGTACCAGCAAACCTTATAGTACAGGTATTAATTTGCATATGTTGTCTCCCCTCCCTCACAGGTGGACATGGTGGTCATGGTCTCTCCTGCTCAGAATCTGATATCAGTATCTCTGTAGACTCTGACAATGATGGTGGTTCTAGTGGGGCACAGTGCGGTTGTCAGTGGCTGAATATGTGCCATCAGTTGGCATCCAACAGTCATCCACAATGTTCCCACACAAAGTCACAATGCCCAAACATGCCCCGTCCTCAGCAGCTACAGATTGTGGCAAGTGTGAGTGTAGCCACTAGCCATAGCCAGAGTGCAGGCAAGGTCCCACACAGGAGGATGGACAGGGGTGCTTGAAGGAGGACTGTTGCCCATCAAGCTGCTGTCACAAGTGCCACAGCAGGTGTCACCAGACACATGTTATGGGCTGTCATGGATGCACAGGAACATAGTGAATGAAACACCAGACAAATATTCAGGGTCTTGGATGCAACTCTTCCGGGCTTATGTGGTGACATACATGACCTTGTTGAGGCCACACGTCAAAATACTGAGGTCATGAATAGATGGTGGGATGAGACCTTGGCAATCCTTGACCATAGCATGCCTGTGCTAGTGCATGTGGTGGGAGATGGGCATTGGCTACGTGGATATAGGTCAGCAACAACATCAGCTGAGAGTCTATGGGGCCATGCACCTTCACACTCCCATAGTGGCAGTACCATCAGCACTACTGAAGGGGTGCTGTCCACACCACAATGAAGCAGGTCATGGGCACGTGGTCCTGGCCCATCCCATCAGGGACATGGATCCAGCAAACAGCAGTCACCATCGGGAAGCAGTACTGCATCTGGCCTTAGGCCTGGTGGTGCCAGTGAGACTCCTGGCAGGACCAATTCCCGTGTTCATGGCCAGAAATGGTGAACTGTACACCCTGCCATGTACGGTCCACAGCTGTCTAACATACCCCTGTGAAGGGCAGCTACATGGCATGACTATGTGCATACACACACACACACACACACACACACACACACACACACACACAGATCACCATCACAGCCAGGTCACCTCCAGACACACACACACCATCTCTGCACAGCCCATTCATAGAACACCCCTCCAAACACACACACATGATGTCAACCATATGGCCCAGCTTAGGCCTCTATCAAACCCACACAACACCCTGTGCATATGATACCTGTGCCACATCCCTGTCATCCATACCACTGATGCAGGGACATGCTAATATGTTTCTGATGCACAGGGTGAATTAAATACAGTTTAGTTATGTAATGCTGTGTAAGGTGCTGTCAACTTGCAATTGTAATGGGTACACTTCAGAGTGTTTGCACCTTTTCAGCCATGATGCATTACTGGTGTTAGTAACGCTGACTGAATGAGTCTCACATGCTGTATTCTGTTTGTGTTCTAAGTGTCTGTGTGTCAGCAGGAGTTGGCCCTGCAGAAATTGGAAACAAGGGGTATGGCAGAGTGGTAACACATCGATCATGTCAGAGCTGAGGTACAGCTGTATATGTAAACATTTACCAGGTCTGTGTAACAGTTATTGCATGTGCCACAGAGCTTATAGAGCTGAGGGGTGTATTCAGGTAAGTCCATGGTGCTTGACGTCAGCAGGCCTTGTGAGGTAGACAATGGTAAGTGTACTGGGTGGAACACACCTCAGATTGGTAAAACCAACACCCCCAGAAGATATTGTGTTGACCAAACACACAGAGAATACTGTTCCCATACACACACACACACACACACACACACACACACACACACACACACACACACACACACACACACACACACACACACACACACACACACAGGATCACAGTTGCCAGTGTTGTGTTTGGAACATCTACCCATCTAGTTAGTGGTACTACAGTGTTATGCAGTTATCGCAGGTGGCATGGAACTAATAGTGTGATGACTGTTCCAAGGTACCTCTAAAGTGAATAACATCATGTGCCCTTGTGAGGTATGGCAATGGGATGTGTACTGGGTGTGGAGGACTCATTAGACTGTCACCTATGAGTCTACAAACTCACAAACACTGCTATACACGTCAACGCACAAACATTTGCCTGTACTGACATTAGCAGCCCTGCCTATCATGTTATTTATTCCATACTGTTACAAAACTTGCACACAGCACAGGGCTTATAGGGCTGAAGAGTATCCACAAATACCTCTATGGTGGATGTGAACAGTGATCTTTGTAAAGTGGACCTTGGGATGTGTACTGGGAGTACCATGGCCTAAAATTGTAAACCACAGCTACCCAACTGATATAGTTCTCACTAAAAATCACACACACAGGATACTGTTCTTACATACATGTACACATTTTCCAGGACTGAGAGTAGAACCCCTACCTATTGAGTTACTGGTAATACAGTGTTATGCATTTATTGCATGCACCACAAAGCTTACAGGGTGAAGAGATTCCCAAGGAAATTCCAAGGTAAACAACATCACCAGGCCTTGTAAAGTATGGCAATGGGTGATTTATTGGGTGAGACTGGACCCAAAATACTTGAACCTACAATTATACACACTTACACACAAACAAATACACTCATACACACATTTGTCAGGACAGAGATTAGAACTCCTACCTATCTAGTTATTGCTAATACAGTGTTATGCATTTATCGCATGCACCACAGAGCTTATAGTGTGAAGAGTGTCCCACAGTTCGTCTAAGGTGAACATCACCAGCCCTTGTAAAGTATGGCAATGGGCAGTGTACTGGGAAAGTGAGGCCTCAAAATGCTGTATCCTACAAATATACACACTTATAAACACTTACACACACATTTGCCAGGACTCAGATTAGAACCCCTATCTATGTAGTCACTGGTACTATAGTGTTATGCAGTTCCCGCATGCACCATGGAGCTTATAGGGTGAAGAGTGTCCCAAGGTAACTATACAGTGAATAACATCACCAGCCCTTGTAAGGTATGGCAATGGTAGTTGTACTGGATGAGAAGGGCCTCAAACTACTTTCACCCACATGTTTACATGCCCACAAACACTTTTATACACACTAATGTACACACACACATTTGCCAGTACTGAGATCCATAGGTTCATAGCTTTATAGTTGTGTACTAGAATGGCCTTGGAGCCTTTACAAGCCTAGCCTATGGGAATACCTTGGCATTGTGTCATCTGACGATAGTCCCCAGTGTGTCTAAGGAGTATAGTCACTGGAGTGATCCCCAGGGTGAGATTTCTATTCCCCATCTACGCATCCAGATTTCTCTTGAAGAGGGCCAGTGATGTGCTCTGCTTGACATGTATGCGAAGTCTATTCCATAGCGTGGGCAGTCTCTAGATTGTGAACCTGCCCCTCCAGCATGTTCTGTTGATTGTGGAAATGGGGTTGAGGTCTCTGGGGTATGTGGTGTAGATGGATTGGTTTCTTCAGATGTAGCATTCCTGACAGAACTGGGTTAGACATGGCTGTGTAAGTCAGGCAAAGATCACCTCTAAGTAGCCAATATGAGACAGAGAATAGTTGGAGTTATAGGAGTCTGTCCATACAGGGGAAGTATTTAACACTTAGGATCCTCTTTTTGAGGTACTTTTGCAGCCTCTCCATTTGTTGCAGGTGTCTAGTCAGGTACATGTCAAATGGACCATTGTACTCATTGATTGGCCTAATGATGGGAGAGTACAGTGAGACAATGACCTCTTACTTCCTGGATGCAACACCCTTAGTAAGGAGATGTGACACATAGAACTTTCTGAACATAGGGGCACTGTGGTGGTCAACACAGAGCTCACTGTCAACCTGTGTTCACAGTTCTCTTATAACAACATTAGTGTTCAGTGGACTACCATCAATGTATTACTTCATGGGAACCATGTTATCCCACAGGGAATGGTGGTACATTTTCTGGCATTGTGCTAAAGTCCAGGGTTCTGACACCAGTCATAGGTCTCAGTGAGGCCTTTGTCCAGGATGTCAATATCATGTGGGGAGGTGGCACCCACCTTGCAGTCATCTGCAAACATTGCCAGCCAGAGTCTCTTCATGTTGGGCTGGACTTCAGAGGTGTAGATCCCAAGCACATGGGGACACAGGACCAAACCCTGTGGGACTCCACTTGTGACTGGTCAGCAATCTGATATGTAGTCCACTGCTTTCACACTGTGAGTTCTATCTATGAGCCAGTTTGCAAGCCACCTAGTGATATAGTGGTTGATGCCTGAGTGTGTTTGTCTATGATTCCTGAGTAGGGAATGGTATCCAAGGATTAAAAGGGCCGCCTATCTTAGTATTTATTCCATACTGTTACATAATTATTGCACATGGCACAGAACGTATAGAGCTACAGAGTGTCTACAGCTACCTCTATAGTGGATGAACACAGTGGGCCTTGTAAAGTGGACATTAGGAAATGTACTGTGTGGGTGACAGCAAAAAATTGCAAAACCTACCTTCCAGTGGATATGGTATATATATACACACACACACACACACACGCACACATGCACACATGCACACACGCACACACACACACGCACACACACACACACACACACACACACACACACACACACACACACACACACACACACACACACACACACATTTATATTTGCCAGGACTGAGATTAGAACCCCTACCTAACTAGTTATTTGCATACATCCCAACTGTACCAAATTATTCGGTTTTTACTGAGTTTTGTGGTCCAAATAATGGGGTGCCATGATTCCCGAGTGGCATCCCTTCATTTCCGACTTTTTCACAGTTTTTTTATTTGTTTTTCCATTGTTTGAACTGATGTCATCATGTGCATCATGACATCAACTCTGTTGGGGCTACCAACCTGTCAGAAATGAGCTCAAGGGCTCACATGCACACATTTCCAGCTGGCTCTTGAATGGATGAATGTGCGATGTGAAGGATGCAAGCATTTAATGGAGAGCCGGAGCAGTTATTTTTATTTGTTCTTAATTGGGAAACACTTTTATTCAAATAACGTTAGGATGCAAGCACTTTGGGAAGTAATGGCGTTATTTTTATTTAAATGGAGCTGAAGCAGTTACTGCAGAGAGAAGGAAAGAATTGTGGCTCAAGTAGCAAACATCTTTGTGTGTGTGTGTGTGTGTGTGTGTGTGTGTGTGTGTGTGTGTGTGTGTGTGTGTGTGTGTGTGCATGTATATGTATGAGACTGCCAATGCAGAGAGAAAGTAAACATACAGTTGGTCCATGTATTTATTTAGGTAGCCTAATTAACTGAATATGTCCAGTTAGTTATCATTGCTTGTCTCCAAGAATATTATATGAATTTTTATTAAATGAACTGACTTAATTATAATCAAACAATATAAATGTGAAAATTGTTGGACTGAAGCCCTATTTCTACTGACACTTATACTTGGCTTATAACTCTATACCTTCCTGAGTTATATTGCCAATCAGAAATTTTTGTGAGGTTGAGACAAAGTGGAGATGTCCCTTATTTGTTTTGGTCAATATTGATCATAATGTTACTAAGGACTGCTGTGGTGGACTTTGTTGTAGTGTGAAATGTGAATTAAACAGAAACTGTGTTGAGCTGAGGATGTAAAATTATTATTAGTAGTAGTAGTAATAGTGTTGTTGCAAATGCTAACCTTGATGTATTCAAAGACAAAAAAATCTTAAAAATGGCATTAAAGAAGTATAGTGCCACCTGCAGCACTTGTTTAAACTTAGTTGAACCTGACCTTCTTTCAAAGAAACTTTTCCATTGTACAAAGAAAACTTTAATGTGGCCAGGTTGAACCAAGCTGTTCTGTTAGTGGCAGTCCTTAGATACTTAGTGTAAATGTCATCATGCCCAGATGAACCTTCAGATCAGAGCAGCAATCATGTGTGCACATGCATAAACAAACACATACATGCAAACTTTTTTTTGAGTGTGTGCGTGTGTGTGCGTGTGTGTGTGTGTGTGTGTGTGTGTGTGTGTGTGTGTGTGTGTGTGTGTGTGTGTGTGTGTGTGTGTGTGTGAATGCCCCAATTTAATACATCTGGTGGCTTAGAGGTAATCAGACTCAAACCCTGTATTTTGAGTACATGGTATAAAGAGCCTAAAGTCCCTAGGCACAACCACTTGTAAATTTATGCCTCCTATTTTTGATCTGTTCCTCATAAAGTCTGTGGTTTTTTGGATTTTTGTGGCAAATCACTGAATAATTGAATTCACTAAATAATGACAGGCATTTGAATTTCAGACTTCATATTCTTCAGAAAATAAATGGTAACACAGAACCTTTTATTCTAGCAATTTTCTAAGTTTATAAGATACATTTGTCCATATTTTGGGGCTATATTCCCCCGTTATTGGCTTTGTCCAGGTTTTCTGTGCTAAGACGTTGAGAACTATGTTGAGAAATGAGAACTGAATTCTGTATTCCCCCATTATTGGCTTTGTCTGTTTTTTTGTGCTAAGAAGTTGAGAGCTATGTGAGAAGTGAGAACTGAATTCACTACATAATAGCCATTTACGTTTCAGTCTTCCTGTATTTCAGGAAACTGCTAATTTGGCATTGTGGTATGTTTTTCTGGCTGTAGTGCACAGGGTCCTGGGTTCAAGACTTGGCAGAGAAATGCATTGTGATAACATAACATTTTATTCTAGCAACTTTCCAAAATGTTTGTCTCCACCCTCAAAAAAAAAAAAAACTAAAATTGAAAATAAGTGAAAGAAGATGTGCAAGATGCCTATGGCTTACACTACTGCCATTCTATTATATATATATATATATATATATATATATATATATATATATATATATATATATATATATATATATATATATATATATATATATATATATATATATATATTGTGTGGGTGTGGAAGTAGACTTTTATGACGGAAATGTTCTGAATTGGGCAGATTTGTCATTATTGGTTCATGCATTTTGTTTCATTGCCTACTGAAAAAATGTTCAAACAATAAATTTAAAATGCGTTCTGTCTAACAAGTGTGCTGTACAAGGAATATAATTTAATAAAGTCAGGAAGGTGTATCAAAGAACACATGTATGTTTCTTTTTTCGTGTACAAGGGGCCAATGATTTGAAAACAGCCCAACGTAATTGTTATCCACCACTGGCCAGATGCATTTTCTTTGGATGTGGTGTGGGTTTCAATGCTGTTTCAATTAATCTGAGTTTCAAGTGCAGAGAAGTTCTAATGCCAAGTCTATTTTCATTGTGAGACAGTATTGCTTTGTTAGCAGATGTCTATTAGTGTTTGTGTGCTGTGCTATAAAATGTAAAAATAAAATCCAAATAATCATTGTAGAAGTAAAGCAGCATGCACACATTAGTGTTTATGGTAAATGATGCGAAATAGGTAATGGGACATTGGAATGGTTGGATGGCGACTTTGGTGCCATATTTTGCTTGTCTGTTCTTCAGTTTGCATTTGAAAGTTGGTATTCCACAATTCCTTTGGAGTGGACGGGGTTACATAATTATGTATGCAAATTTGATGTTAATCAGCTTACAGATTTGTAAATATTTTTCATGGGCCTTGTCCAGATTTTTGATGTTTCCAGGTTGAGAGGTATGATTATTTGTACTATAGTGTTACGTAATTATCACATGTGCTACAGAGCTTGTACAACTGAGGGCTGCCCAAAGGTGCGTCTAAGGTGACTGACATCAGCAGAACTGCTAAAGTCGGAGAACGGGAAGTGTGCTGAGTGTGAGTGGGCTCAAAACCTTTAACCTACACACACACACATACAAACACACTTTTACATTTGCCATGACTGAGATTAGAACCCCCTACCTAAATAGTTATTTGCAATATAGTGTTATGCAGTTATCGCACACACCACAGAGCTTACAGGGCAGAGGCCAGTCCAACAGTACTTCTACAGTGAATGACATCAGCAGATCTTGTGAAGTAGGGCAATGGGAGGTGTACTGGGTGGGAATGGACTAAAACACTTATTCCTACCCCACACACAGCCACTATTACACATGCTGGGACTGTGAATAGAACCCCTACATATCTAGTTACTTGTATGACAGTATTACGCAGTTATCACATGCACTATAGAGCTTAAGGGATTGAAGCCAAACCAAAGGTACTTCTAAGGTGAATTACACTGGTAGATGTAAAGTAGGGCGATGGGAAGAGAACTGGGTGGGTAAGGCATCATAATACTTAGACCTACAGACACAAACACACACACACACACACACACACACACACACACACACACACACACACACACACACACACACACACACACACACACACACACACACACACACACACACACACACATACACACAAAGGTAAGTGATGTGATATTTCAACCCCCACCTCAGTACCATCAGACAATGAATCTCATCTTTATGCTGGCACATGCCAGTGTTTACAACTGGTATGCAACTGTCTGCAGCAGGACATCACTCTATGCCATTCAGGGTATCTCTGTGTGTGCCTCCCTGTGTGTCTCACTCTATCACTGTCTGTCCCTGTCTTCCCCATGTCTATGTGTGTGTGTGTGCTTGACATATTCTAATATGTTGCTCATATATCTATATCTATATATAGCTTCACTTCTCTAAGTGTAGGACCATGCTCAGTATGACCTTCTCTAGTAAGAGTGGGAATCCATTCCAGGTATAGTTGTACTCCAGTCCGGTTTTTGTGTGCTACAGCCATACCTTGCAACCTGTTTGTGCAAGATATCTGGAGATAGGCTGTGAATATGGGGAAACAATGGGCCAAACATAGGGGGTACTGTAACTATTGCTCATATATATATATATATATATATATATATATATATATATCTTATATAGGAGTTGCTTGAGTGACAGGGTTTGTTTTAGCAGACATTTTCTGACATATATAATGTTTCACTTGACACTGTACTGTATTGTGTCATTACCTACTGACAGATATAATCGGATCATCACAGTTATTTACCAGAGAAATACAAGATGAATGAGGTACAGATCTGTATTATGAGGTAAAGGCTAAACATTTTTGCACAATCCAGCCATTTGGGAGGAGTGGCCACATGATGAAGCTGGGTAAAAGGTCCAGCACCTTGGTGATATGCTGGCTGGGGATCTCCTGGTTTTGCAGTATTCTTCTTACCTAACAGATCATATCCTGGTGTGGCCATACCTGCCAACTGTACAGATTCTCACATATATGGTCAGTTTCCCTTAATATTGTGGTTTTCTAGCACATTTGTTGCAAATCACTCAGGGTTGCAGTCAGGGAATGCAGACAGAATATTAGAGTTTCAGACTTCACACTATTCAAGACATCCATTCTACTACACACTCCCTCTGTTATTTGATAAACTTTCTAACATTATGAGAGCAATATTTCAAATGTGTCCATGTAGTTGTGCCTTTATCCCACCATTATAGGTTCATAGGTTCATAGGTTCATACTAGGCTATCTGCCCTAGGGCATTTATAAGCCTAGCCAGAGTGTGTTTGGCTTTCGCCACCCATTTTAAATTAATTTTGCTATGCCCTTTTTCGAGGTTAGTATACTGTGCCTCTGTCTAACAGTGACACAGAAGTGATACCCTAGGTAAACCTACGATCTCCCATCTACTCATCAAGATTCCTCTTGAAGAGAGTCAATGAGGGACTCTGCCTAACCTGTACTGGGATTTTATTCCAGAGTGAAGGGAGCCTCTGGGTTATGAATCTGTCACTCCAGCATGTCCTATTTATTTCAGTGCTGAGGTTCAAGTCTCTCGGCCGTGGCTCGATGGGATTTGGATTTTCTGAGGTGTAGCATGTCCATTAATTCTGGGTTGGACATGGCTTTATACATCAGGCACAGATCGCCTCTAAGCAGGCAGTATGCCACTGAGTAGAGCTGGAGTTTCTTTAACCGGGCAGCATATGGCATCTGTTTGAGCCCTTTGATCCTCTTGGTGAGGTATTTTTGGGGTCTTTCCAGTTGCTGCAGGTGTCTGGTAAGGTACATCCCAAAAGGGGCATTGTACTCAATTATGGGCCTGATGAGGGATGAGTAAAGAGGCACGATGACCTCCCCTGATCTAGATGTGAATCCCTTCATGATTAGGTGGGCTATATAAAATGTTTTTCTAACCTCTTTGGCCACGTGGTTGTCAAATGAGAGATTGCTATCAACTTGGGTCCCCAGGTCCCTAATTACTACTTCTGTACTTAATGGATTACCACCTATGTGGTAATTTGTGGGCACTTTGATTTTGCCGAAGGGGATGACTATACACTTTTGGCATTTAGCTTGAGGCCATGGCTCTGGCACCAGTTGTCTGTTTCTATGAGGCCCTTTTGGAGGATGCTTGTGTCAGCTGGAGAGTCGATTATGGTGCCCAGTTTGCAGTCATCTGCAAACTTGATCAGCTACAGTCCTTCCGTGTTGGCCTGTACCTCCAAGAAATATATACCAAACAAGAGAGGTCCCAGGACTGAGCCTTGTGGGACGCCACTTGTAACTGGTTTGGAGTCTGACATGGCTCCAGCAATTCTAACCATGTGGGTTCTGTCCTTGAGCCAGTTGCAACCCATCTAGTGCACAGGGGTTTATATTTAAGCTGGTGAGCTTATCTATAATGCTCGAGTGGGGTATTGTATCGAAGGCTTTTGCGAGGTCCAGGTAGGCTGTGTGGACCACCTTCCCCTCACCAAAGGCCTCGGTGACTGTTTCAATGAAATCAACCAGGTTTATGAGGCAGGATCTGCCCTTAACAAAGCCAAACTGGGTAGGATCCAGTGTCTGTAGGTCCCCAATATCTTTATTTATGAGGTCCATGATGATCCTTTCCATAGCTTTACAGACCAAACTAGTCAGGCTTATGGGGTGATAGTTTCCAGGATCCGTTGAGGCACCACCTTTGGGGAGAGGGACCACTGTTGCTGTACGCCACTCTTTGGGTACATATCCTGTAGTAAGGCTGAGATTGAACAGTAGTTTTATGTTTGGGTTTAGCTCTTCTTGTTGTTCATGTAGGACACAGCCCAGGACACTGTTTAGTCCCATTGATGCTGTGTTTTTTGCTTTGGAGGGGGCAGCTCTTACCTGAGCATCTGAGATGTCAGGGGGGCAGCACTCTGCTGGGATAGATATTTGCCCTTTTGGTGGGGGGGGGAGAAGTTTGCACTGAACCTGTCAGCTAGGATGTTGGCAATGTCTGTGGGTTCAGTGTATGTTTTGTCATTTTGGACTAATTCTGAGCATATCTGGGAATTCCCACCCAGGTTCCTAACATAACTAAAGAAAGCCTTGTGATTATCCTTAGTGACCTGTGCAATTTTTCTCTCAAAGCTGGCCTTAGATGATTTTATGAGTGCCCGTAATTTTTTGCTAATACTGATCAGATGCCTTCCCTTTTTGGGATTTTGCTCTATCATGTAGTAGCTTCCTCCTTCTATTGTATAGTTTGTTTATGGCTGGGGTCCACCAGACAGGACGTCTGCCTTTGGAGGATTGGGTCTTGGTTTTATTTGGGATCGCATGATCCATGTGTTCCTGAAGGTGTTCATAGACTGCGTTTATAAAGGATTCTGCGGTCTGGGACGTATTTTCCACAGGCCCGGGGGCTTTGAAGGATTCCACCTTGGTTTTGAGGAGTGTGAAATTTGCTTTAGAGAAGTTTTTCACTGTGGTTTTCAGGTCAGGGGGTGGAGTCGGGATGTGAATATCCAGTGAGATTAGTTTATGGTCTGATCTTACCAGTGAGGGATACAATTCTGGTCTAGAGCATAAAGTCCCCATGTTGGTGATGATCAGGTCCAGTATGTTTTCCCCTCTTGTGGGAGTGGTAACAAGTTGTTCCATAGCATTTGAGTTTATACATTCTAGGAACCTTTGGGCTAGGGTGTTGGAGCTAGAGTAATGCTCCCAGTCTATGTTTGGGTAGTTGAAGTCGCCCAGTATAATGGTGTTTGGAGAGACCTTCATATTTTCCAGTGTTCTCAGGAAGGCTGAGTGGGGTTCCTGGGTTTGGGAGGGTGGTCTGTAGCAGGCTATAAACTGGAAGGCAGTTTTACCCACTGTTAGTTGCACATGGATAGTCTCTGATGCTTCGTGCTGTGCCACCAACCTGGAAGTGTGGGTGTCTTTGAATATTGATACTCCCCCTCCTTTTGTGGTTCGGTCCAAGTTTTGGGGCCGAAAAGCATGGTATGAGGTATAACCTGGTAGTGCTGGGGTGCTCTCAGGAGCCTTGAACCATGTTTCTGTTACTGCACAGATATCGATGTTCTCCATGCTAAGGAGAGTTTTGAGTGCGTGCATCTTGAGGTTTAGACTTCTGGCGTTGACTAGCATTACTCTCAGTTTCTTATCCCTTGTGATACCAATGGAGGTGGGTTTGTCTTTTGAACCTTGCCTAAAAAGGCACTATGGGGTAGCAAGAGGCCAATATCCGAAAGCCCAGTGATGACAGGTGCAAGCCATCCCTAGCTAACCATTGTGGCTTGTCGAGCATGTCATCCCAGGCTGACAGGCATTGGATCCCCTTTGAATGACACCAATACTTAAGCCAATTGTTGAAATTGATCATCTTGTCTTCATATTGTGGCATCATTCTTGGTGAGGGTAAGATGCTACTCAAGGTCAGGGTCATAGCCTGGGCTACATGCTCAGAGAGCTCCTCTATGTCTCTTTTCATGTAGTCCAGGGAGGCGTCTCAGGTCATTCACACCAGCATGGACAATGACTGAGTCATATTTGTACTTGCCTTGGAGTGACCTGAGTGCTTGTGTTATGTGGCGGATCCTAGCCCGACAGGCAGCTCACCGTGACCTTCTCCTTGTTCAGCCTGGTGAGCGGGACGTCAGTGTGCCTGACAATAGAGTCACCTATTACAAGTGCATCAGGTGTGTTGTTTAGCCTTAAGGGCTGTGACTGTTCGGCACACTGGCTTTGTGAGCTATGTGTTGCATGTGTTTTGTTTTGGGGTAGCGGTTGCTTGGGTGTCTGCTTTGAGGTCTCTGCTGCTTAGGCAGATTTTTATTTAGAGCCTCCGAGTATGTTTTTGTGTGTTTATGTGTTTGGTTTGCTGTCGTGGTAGGTCTATGTGAGACTGGAATTGTAGTGAGTGTGGTTTCCTTCTCCTCCTGACTGGTTTGTCAGTACTGAGTTGAGAGAGCTTAGCCTCCAATATGGCTATATGGTTGCATCTCTCACATGTGTTGGAATTTGTTGGGAGGAGGAGAGGGTTGTCTGTGTACATGAGGAAGTTGTAACATTGCCTCAAGATTCCCAGATTCACCAGCTGGACCGGAGAGGAGATTGACAACTGACCTTTGGACATGCTAGAATAGTATTGGGAATTCCTTTATAATTGAAAAAAGGGCCAATGGGGAACGAGGTACTCAAGGGGAGTTTGTGAGGGTGTAGTGCTTTTAATATTTTAGTGCTGACTTATATAATTGCTTTAGTGAGCAAGTGCCAGGTAACTTAAATGCAATGTGTTACAGGTAACTTAAATGCAAAAATGACAAACAGTAACTTTCTTTCAAGTGAAACAAGGAAATAAGTACAGTAAGCAATGCAGATATCACTAGGAATCCACAGAAGCACTGAAAAGCCGCGTTTTAGGTGGAATTAGCGTTTCAGTGAAATAACAAGCAAACAAACAACAAGCATACAAATAAAGCTAGATTCAGCAAGCCTGGATCTAGTCTATGCTACAGCAAACAAGGTGTACCAATTTCAGTAAGAAACAGTTCAAATATGCAAGCACTATAAGCCTTTAACCAGAAATTCCCAGCTCAGAAGGGAAGAGTCCTGCCTCTCCTCCCACAAGAGTGCAGACCACAAACCTTCTTAATGTAAAATAACTGGCCTGAAGCCCAAGTGCTTAAACCAGAACTAATACACTTTTAGAATAACAGACACTGAGCCCTCAATCAGCAGTTCACAACTTAGAAGGATGTAAGCTACCTGTCCTGCCACCACAGTGCAGGCCACAAACCTTCCTAATGTAAAACAACTGTTCTGATGCCCAAGTGCTTAATCCAAAAGACTTAGAATGATAGCTACACTTTAATCAGGTTACTACCAAGCAGTAATGGATACAATTGAATACTTTAAAGAATGCCTGGATTAGTGCTCAAGTTATACAAACAAAGCTAGATTCAGCAGGCCTGGATCTAGTCTATGCTACAGCAAACAAGGTGTACCAATTTCAGTAAGAAGCAGTTCAAATATGCAGGCACTATAAGCCTTTAACCAGAAATTCCCAGCTCAGAAGGGCAGAGTCCAGCCTCTCCTCCCACAAGAGTGCAGACCACATATGGCTTTGTCCATATTTTTTCCTTTATGAGGTTGAGAGGTATGCTACTAAAATTTAGCAGCATAGCATTGCATTTGCATTTTGTTGACTGTGTTATGTTAGTAGTATGGACCACATGACATTCCCTGCAAAGGCACTATGGGTGAAGCATGGGCCTTTGCCAGAGGCCTGTAGGCCATGTGAGACTGCTGCAGGCCATCTGTAGCGAGGCAGTGCGTTCTGTCACTCTATGTGTTTAGGGTGCTGGGCAGTGGACCTCCCATGGGGTGACAATGGTAAGTGACAGAACGCACTACTGTGCTACTAGGTAACATATCTCTCTACATATGTGAGCTAGACATCTGGACAAAGCCATGAGTGATTGGGTGACAAAGGCCTAAATATACAGACTATTGTAACTATTGGCCTTACAAACCTGGAAGGGTAATACAATGACAGTTTTTGCATTAGCATGCATTTTTCTATAGGATATGAAGTTTGAGACACTACAATCCATCAATATTTTCTGACTTTAAACTTTTGTGGTTTGCCAGTGATTTGCCAGGCAACCACTATTTCAGAATAAAGACACCACAGATATGATGCAAATCTGTGTATATTCTGCAAAAGGTCTGTACAGTTGTGAGGTATGGTAGGCACTATGTAGGTTACTCCAACTTGTGTACTGTTCATATGTGTGGCCCCCTGTACATGACCTGTCCAGCTTTCAAGCAGTAATGGATATTTGCACCTGGACAGTGTGTACAACTCCCACCATATGTGTAGCTGACATGCAAAATAGTTGGAACTGCATTTCATGGAACATGGCCCTGTCTACCACAGTAGTGTACCTAGGCCAGTAGGAGACAACAGCCATGACAAGTTACTGGCCACATCCTGACGAGTATTCTCCACACATATGCATAGCTCATTGACCCCTGCATATTGTGGACATGCAACAAGTTATGTTGATTGGGACAGCCCTGGCAATGTGTGCTATGCTGCTATTGCCCTACAAACTTACTTGTTACTGCATTTCTATGTGAATATGGGTGTGTGGGGGGCACACCTGTCAACAGTACACATTTGCATGGACTGTGCTGATATTGGCTTTACATTTTGGCTCCATTGAGCATAGTATTGTGCCCTATCTTGGAAGATAGAGGCACATCACTAGAGACCACAGGTTAGATTGTAATGCCATATAATTGAGTTTCAGACTTTTTACCCTTCAGAGAGTCTTACTGCAACTGCAAAGTCTGCTGTGATATCACTGTGTAAGTCTGTAGGAAGTATTCCATCATTATCACCATTTGTGTGGCTTTGCCAGACATTCCTTTATGGTTTTCTATGGCTGACTTGCTGTGTGAGTCTGGAATGTTGAGGCTACCTATGTTGGATGTACACAGTACACTGTCTTTACATGGTAAAAATTACAGGATGTGTGTCATCCATCCATTTTGGATTATAATGTGAAGCATGGCACATACTATGAACATGTGCACATGTGGCTGGGCTGGTACTGCAAAGGCTCCACCAGATATGTTAGAACAGAGAAACTATATGACTGCATCCCAAAATGACATTCTTGTGTGCATTTCTGATGGGTGTCATCATCCACGGCTTGATTGCTTTTATTCTGTGATTTTCTTTTTTTCGTTTTTTTTTTTTCCCATTTCTGCCCAAATGTTAATAGTCCTGCTATTTCCGAGGTTTTTTTTTTTTTTTTTTAGACCGAAACACTACACAACACAAACCTGTTTTAGCTGTAAACACTGAAATGGCTGGCCCCTGACATGCACCTCGCTCTTCATTTCATGGAATAAGTCAAAACAGCCTTAGACACAATCCCCTTTTCATGTCTGCTGCTCCTGCCTAACCACTGCCTTATAGCACCTACATGGTTAGGTGCAGTTGCAGTTTTTTTTTTTTGGTAATTCTCCTCATTTAGCACATACTGCCTACTGCCTCCTTCTGCTTATTGCACTGCACTTCCTTCTTCCCCCTTTTGTTCCACTGTTCCCTGGTGTTGCTTTTTGATGTCATGTCATAGACTATAATGGCAAAATGCAGATTTCCTGTGTTTTTTTTTTTTTTTTTTTTTTTTTCTTTTTTTTTTGTATCCTCTCCTCTTCTAGTTTAAGCTCCAAAAAAAAAAATTAACTTTTATTTTTTTTATTTTTATACATTTTAATATTTTATATAATATATATTTATATTTGGCTATTTGGCCACAACAAGATTATAATACATGCTTTTATTTGAGCTGTCATGCCTCCATTTTGATTTTTGCAGAAATGATTGGTAACACTATTCCTGCACAGATGCCTGCCTGTTTCCCGAATCACTAATTCACCTCATTTGCATGGGTTTCACCAGCAAATGAGGTAATTAGCATTATTCAGTGGTGTCCGTGCAGGAATAGTGCTGCCAAGCTCGTGCATGTCCCCAGGCTTGATTACAGGATTGCTCTGTGGCCTTATTTCGTGCAGTAATGCTTGCAATATTCTTGCACTCTGTGTAAGTGTTACTGAATCCCAGGGAGGATGCATACTCAGAAACCTAACCTTCAGATACCTAAGTTCCCTGGCTAGAGCTTACTACAGAAGTACTATCCCTAACTATTACAAGTTAAATAAATACCCTTTTCTGATAAATACACTATACAGATAAGTCAAGATAGCATCTTTATCATAGCACAGCAAAGCAAACGTACAGTTATGTTCACTGATGTTTTCCCAGTCCCCCCATGTTCATCATATTACCTCATCTCTCTGTTGCTGCCTGGAAGAAATAAGTGGCCATATTTGTCCTTTTACTCACTATAGCAAAAGTAATGATTGCCAATACACATCCAAATCTGTTTCCTCTCCTTGCCTTCAATCCTGGTGTGGTTCAGTGATATGCGAGGGATTAGCTCCATCGAAAATTGTATTTATAAAGACAGTTCCTGGCCTTTCATCTTTTTATCTTTTTAGTTATATTCACATGAGTTGTTTGTTGACTTAATCTGTAATCAGTTTTATGTGATAGATAAATATTAAGGAGACAGAAGTATTTGTAGCTTTATACTTTAGTGTTTTCCTTTTACCTTGTGAAACTGAATTGTTAAAAATATTGCTTTTACTTGGTTTACATAGGTTTGCAAATAGCATGGTCATTAGAGTAGTTACATTCAGTGTTCATTTGTTTGTAATGGAGCAATTACATATTTATTTTTTATTAGTTGGATTACAGTTTTCTTTGTTGAAGTGGTCAGATCTAAATAGAAGGATGTCAGCTGCATACAAGCTGTTAGCATTAGGCGATGTGATGGAGATTATGTCAGTCATGAAGATCAAGAACAGAAATGGCCCAAGTACAGAACTCTGGAGCACACCTGTTGTAAAAGTTCCATTTAAAGATACTTAATTTTCATTTTTTTTGCATTTCAAAGGTCCAGTTGTTTACAATAGCTTAACAGGTATTTGAGTACTTTATTGCAAAAACACTTTTGTGAGTCTTATTAAGAGGAGTTGGTTTGTGTACTCTAAGGATCTCTAGTTCTATGATGATATCTCCTCCTATGTTGCCAGATTACATGCTGAAATGCATTGTACTAGTAGGAGGAATAGTAGGCAGGAGATCAAGGGGACCATCAGATGTCTAGACATATACACCTTTAAGTAGACACTTAAAAGTTCTTGACACCGTTTACACACAATTAATAGTGCTCACCTCCCAAAATGAACGAGGCTGTAAATGATTCTGAACAGGCTCTAAATATTCCAGTACAAATTTTTACCTATATATTCGATCATCAAGATTAGCCTTAAAGTCAGTACTTTGACCTATGCTGGTAGCATATCCTATATGCTGGGAATGTACTGAATTAGGAACCTCCAGTAAGTCTTGTTTATTTTTTTATTTTTATTTTTTTTTGTCTTACTTATCTCTTCATGTAAATTTTGGTCCCTCGTGTGGGTATTTGTAGAGCCACTGGTTTTGTAAAGATAATAGCAAGTCAAATAAGATTGGGTCATCTTTTACAACACTGTAAGTGAGCCACTTGTCACTTCAGAGCAGCCATGCAGTACTGCATATATAATTGTTGAGGTTTCATGTTCTGACCTGTATTAGATCAAATTTGTTTATGCATTCCATTACTTGATTGTGCATTATTTTATCAAATATTTTAGTCAAACTGCACAAAACTGAAATAGGTGACCTGTTGTGGAAGAAACTTTGGGCATTGGTATTATAATTAAAGAATATTTGAATCAATGTGGGACTTGGCCTGCAGTTAAAGAGAGTTTTAGAATATATGAGTTTATCCCTGCCATTTATGTAGGTGATATAGGGAAAGGTGGAGTGTAGAGCTTTAGGGTTGGGGCTACCTTTCTCTTATAGTTCTTTGAGTTTTTCCTTTACTGTTTCTACTGAGATGGTTTGAAAATAGAAGTGGATAGGTTGCGTAGGTATAAGGATGCTGTGGCTGGAGCTGTATTTGATTGCCTTGTCTGAGCAATCTAGGGGGAGTTTGCATCTCTGATACAGCCTTTACATTTTTTGAGTAATGAGGAGTCCACCATTTATTGATTATCATAGTAGGCTATGCCTTTTATTGCCCGCTAGAAGTGCTTAGGGTCAGAAGTCAAGATTAACTGTTTGTTTTTTTTTCTTGAAGTAAATGGACTTTGCTTCTTTAACATTGCATTTTCGTTTTTTTTTTTCTTAATGTCAGTTATTGCTGACCTACTGTGGAACTGAATTACTTATATGCTTCCGTGTGTTGTCTTTTGAAATGGCTGCTATATATTGATGATAATCCATGAGCATATTTTGTTTTCCTTTTTATTCTTTTATTAGTTAAGGGAAAGGTTTATCTATTATGTCATGCAATCTTGTAGCAATTATTGCTAGGACAGTTGTTGGGTCTGTTTCTTATTACAGAGTTGTCCAATTTAATTTGTGCAACCCTTCTTGACATTCATTTACTTTTCATTCAGGGAAACTTTGTGTTTGTTTTACTTTATGTTACAGTAATGCTTTTGTTATACTCTAAAAGAGTGCTTTATGTGGCAAAATTAGCTGCTTCTGAATGATAACATGCCATTATGCAGACTTCACACCATTTCTGTTATATAGCATTTCTAGTATAGGACACTGCAAAACCTTAAGGGAGTAGTCAGTTCAAAGTATATAGCAAAATGCCTTTTTGATAAGATGGCAGGTTCATACTTAACCACTGAACAGCATGTTATGAGTTTTAGTTAGTTAGTTAGTTCCCATCACAGCTGCCTTCTGTCCCAGAACCCCTTCCCTTCCTTCAAACCTTCCCTGACCTCTGTCTGACTCTTTCCATTAGACCAAGGCCCTGCAAGTTGGAAAACCTTAGTTTATGAATCAGAGAAATGTACAGGGGGGAGATCAAGGCATTGTGTTTTGTTATGCCCTATCCACTTCCCAAATAATTTTAAATGCACATGCATCTGGACTAATCCGTGGTTGTAAACTCTACCCTATACCTGAATTAGGTCAAAATACTGCTCTGTCCTATCCCACTGGCAGACTGCAAGGAGCAATATCATGGCGTGTTTTGATATTTTGTTTAGTCAGTTTTATACATTTATGATTTATGTTGTATGCATCAGCGTTCTTTATTTTTGCAAATGAAATTAAGTCAAATGTTTAGTTCACGTCATGCTTGCGTTTTAGATCACTGATTCATTGCCTTTGTATTAAATGAGATTGTACTGTGAAGTCACTGAGGCAAGAGAGTTGATTTTTTTTATGGTCTTTCAGTCCAATCAATTTACTTTTATTTATAAAAGAGTACTTATTACTCCAGACATTATGCTCTGGTCTTGTGATAAACAGATTTATACAACAGCCAAAAAGCAGCCATAGGTATTCACTTCTATGCCCTGAATTGATTTGTGACTAAGCATCTGACAGAGACAGGTGAATGCTTAATACTACAAATCACACTATTAAGTCTTTGAATAATTAGAAACATAGTCTTTCTGTCTTAATAATTGCCTGAAACCACTTAGAAGTATAATATTAATTGACTTCTGCTGTTTTGTTTTCAAAGTTGTTTGAGGTTGTAATAATTTGAGGACTTTTTTGTTAATGATTTATACTGCTTTGTTAATTGGTACCTAGAAAGAAGCATTTCCCAGTAACTGTCTTGGACTGAAACACTTTGTCCCTGTTGCAGTGCTGCTGTATGGTAGTGCAGTATAACTCAGGCCAACCAGACAAAACTTTTCAGTGTGTGTTGTTCCCAGTGCAAATTCAGTACACATACTGTTTGCATCAGTGGGTTCTATTTAGAACATGCAAAGTCCTGCCTAATCTTCTTTTCCCTCAGGGTGTTGCTCTCTGCCACTGCAGATCAGCCCTGCCTAATTCCCACCCATTTAATGAATGCCTTGTTTCTGGCACTCTGCCACTTGTTTCAAGCCTCTTTCTGTTACTGGACTGCCATGTGATTTCCCTGGGGGGTGCTCTCACAACCATTTCCTTTTTGCTACAAGGTGTGTACTGTAGTAAAGCCATACTTTGCCCGTCACTAGCAATTGGTAGGATTCTCAGGAGGCCTGGTTCTTTCCACAAAAAGACTAGTATGCTTCTGATTGCTACTTTAGGCTCCGAAGTCTTTCAGTCTTTAGAAGCCAAACAATGAGACCCTTTAGATGGAAAAGATTTAGTTCATCATGCAGGTTCAGTCCGTACTTGGCAGCTCTATCTACCAAACAAACCTCACTACTGTGAAATAAAAGGAGCTCTGGACAACAGTAAAAAAGATTTCTGTTGACAGACACAATTAGTAATATACTAGTAAGAAATGCAGCATAACATAGTATTCACTTCTTTATTGCTGAAGATAATTTTGGATAAAAGCAGAATCTATGAACCTTATTATTCAACATTAGCTAGAGAGTTTATTCCTAGTAAGTATGCTCTGCAATTTACTTCAAAGCATAACAGTTAAACGTGCTGATTAAGTGCTACTCACAGGATGGTGTGCTATACATCCATTATAGCGTTGCCTTTTACTTGCTCATTTTCCAGCTTCTCACAGCCCAGTTGCTCACACCTGAATATCCATCTGTGTATGAGCGTGAGATGCTCAAATACATGGACTTTAAATATGCTTTCTCCCAGTTGGTGTGACCTTGGAGGCAGTAGAGATCAGGGGTTTGGGGACAAAGTGCTTTCACTGTGACGTGCACTAGGGACTTGTCTCTTCCAAAAAAACACTTATTAAACTCAGTGCTGATCACATGTGCCTTTTCAGTTATCTACAGTGAGTTGCTGGAACTCATGCAATTTTAAAGTAGGTGCATGTGTGTGTGTGTGTGTGTGTGTGTGTGTGTGTGTGTGTGTGTGTGTGTGTGTGTGTGCACGTACGTGCATGCGTGTGTGTGTGTGTGTGTGTGTGTGTGTGTGTGTGTGTGTGTGTGTTTGTCTGCCTGGGAGGTAGCAATAGGGGGTTTGTTAGAGAGCAGGATATATGTGTGTGTGATGGGGGGGTGAGTGGATGGGTGAGCTGTGGTGGCTGTCATATTTCCACAGACCCTTAGACAAACTAACAAAACCAGCAACAGTGGGTTAGGAGGGACCATTAGCTACCAGTGATAACTCTAAAGACCAGGGTCAAGATCAAGAAGGACTGGTAGCCACCCAAGAGAACTCTTACATCTCATGCCTGAATGGCACATAAACAGAACAGGGATTGGAGAGAAACACTAGCCACCAGAGAGACCTCTTTAGTTATGTGCTTTAACAGAACACATGGTCAGGGAGAAACATTAGACACCAGTGATATAGTAGTGTGCCTTAAAGGCACTTAAAAAAATAGGAGCAACAACTACTAGGCACAACAGATGCTATAAACATGGTATCCTAAAGGCACTAAAGTGGATTCCAACCTTGTACCCACCCCCTCTTAAGAAGCTATTACACTGCTGCACCAAAACTAGATGCCAGGATTGCAACTGAAAAATATATTATACTTAAACAAACAAACAAGGAAAAGAAAACTTATAAAGTGTTCACAGGGAAAGCAGCTTTTGACTCTAAACCTTTGCCGCAAGAAACCTCAGTATTAACCCAACGTGTTAACTGATAAGTTAGTATAGAAATGTGTTTTTTAAAAGAGCTCAAGAGTTACAAGTGCAAGGGATGGGAATATAAAACATATGTCACAACTTTATAGCATGAGAAAAATACACAAAGCCAAAAGTAATGATGGGGCAAATATGCAGGCACAGATTATGATTATTATTTTAAGGAACTTAGAGAGTGTAGAATAACAATGTTTGTCTTACCCTGCATTTACTGAAGGATATGAAGTGTGTGTGTGTGTGTGTGTGTGTGTGTGTGTGTGTGTGTGTGTGTGTGTGTAACGATGCACCAGCTACCAGTGTTAGCTAACAGTGAAAAGTGCTAATCTTCACTTGTAGTAGTTAATGGCTATTCAGGGGCAAGGAAATTGGTCAAAAATGAGGTCTTTCCTCATTGAGGCTAATGTTTCCCTGAATCACAAAATACCAAATTATGGAAACAGGACCTTTTTACAGCAGCCCTTATAACAAGCGGTGAGGATCTTTCTGAAACCCTGCAGTTGTCAAGTACAGTGACTTCTGTTAAGTTTAATAGATTCTTAAGTGTCTGTGACTCAAGGAATATTGAAATAGCATATGTAGTTTTCCTCAGCAAATCCATGGCGGTGTTATGTGCCTGCAGTGATGGACAAAGGTAGGGCAGAGGAAGAAAGGGACACCATGGTCATAGTTATATCTGTGCTGATTACAATGCACTGTGAAAGGGCAGTAGCCACTGTCATTGGGATGCTGGAGTGCACAGTATGTGCAAAGGAACTGCAAAATGCTTAGTTTATTCTCGTGCTATGGTGGTATTTGTAAGGCTACCACTGATGCTGTGTCTAGATGTAACAGTCTTACAGGTAAAGGAAGGTCAGCATGATAGACAGCATGCAATGATGAGTCAGCATAATGATGAACAAACGGAGGGGGTGTGATTTGAGGCGGGGCTCTGAAAAGTTGATAGGCATACACTGCAACAAAAAAAATTAAAATAGGGAATAATGTAGAAACACTGCATTGTCACGGTGGGGAAACAAGTGTAAAGTGTGGAAACAAGAAGGTGAGACAATGGGAAGAGGAGACGAAATGGAAGGTAAATTGAAAGGGATTATTCAAGACTTTTAAAGGAAACGCCATTTCGCTAACATGTAGTGCTTTTGTACAAATTGCTACAGGCATTTAGTAAAGGATAAAAGAGTGGTATGAGAATATGTGAGACAGATGGAATTAATGGATGTAGTAGGAGAGGGGTATACTTATTACACAGATAAACTATCTGGGCCATAGATTTTCTTCTGTCAACGTTTTATTATATTCATATGCTCAAATGATCATGAAGGAATTATTAAACTAATAACCAGTCCATGGAGTACTGCACAATGTAAATTGCGACCTGTACATCCACCTTCTACAACTGACCTAGGTACAATATTTTTCTCTTCACTACACTACATGCAGCAGATGTCCACATAGTCACACAAATATAAAATATTATGGGAATCCATTCTGGGGGTTTAAAACAGCACACAATGTGATCACCATATCATTGTACATCAGCTCAAAGTTATTTAAAGTTATGTGTTGTAACTGAAAACACACTGCTAGCTTGCAGCGCTGTTCAAACTTTTTGCATCATCCTGCTGTTTGTATTTTTGCTTATCCATGACTCTTATCACATTTTTGTTTCACAATGGCAAATTTTGACTTACTGCAAAGGCTGTATTATTATTCATGGAAGAAGATGAAGTAGCCTATAGTGTGAAAGGGCTGAAATAGTTATATTTCATTTAATTTTAATAATGGTATGGTCTTTTCACAGAATGCCCTCTAATTTTGTTTATTAAAATACTCTTCTTATCTGAGACTTACATTCTAGTTCATGCATTTCTCTTTTGTTTGGAAGCCAAAATATAGCTTGGTTCAAAGACTCAGATCTGTTCCTGGGAAGGCATTTTATATCTGTGTTATTTAAAAAGAGGTAGCTTAGGGAGGAAGGGGACACTCTGGCCTAGCAGTACTGTAAGACAGGTTTAAATTAGGAGCTTAGCACCAGCCCATTTGGGTGTACTCCCTATAATAAGCAGAACCATTATCTGTTGAGGATAATGGAAATACCCTGTACCATCAAGTTCCAGGAAAAGTCATGAGGAAGAAGAGAGAAGTCAGGTTAAGCAATTACACTAAAAATAGTGAGTAGGCAACCTAAGCATTAAAAAAGCAATGCAAAACAAAAAGAAAGAAATGGGAAACTCTCAAAAGGCAAAAATGAATAAACAAACAAACAAACAAACAAATAAATAAATAATATCAAGTATTTCAAACAATACTACAACAGCGTGCACAAATAAAATTAACTCATGCCACAGTTTTCTTATTTATATGAAAACAAGAAAATATTTGTTGCACTGTTATTAGAACTACTTGTTAAAAACTGGCCAATAGGTCTCAATTTCAGTATATTTTTACACTTAAGTGCCCATTCAGACCAGATGGATCTCTTATATCCAAACATATCTGCCATTCCAGTTCATGATTCTCCAACATTCTGTTTAAGCCATCTCCCAAATAATCCAGCATTTTCTGATGTGCTTCTTGCTTATATGGGGTACTGGCTGTGTTTTTCTTTTGATGTTCAGCATACTGTACTGCAGCAGCTTTGTAGTTTTCTCAACATAGAAACCATTCCAGATTAAGAATGTTGCAACTACATTATCAGCGTGTCAGGTAAATCATTCTTGCACTTCAGTGGGATGATTCCAATTGATTTAGATGCAATGGTGGGCCACTATTTATAAACATACAACACCATGTTCCATGAGGAAAAATGCCAACCTGTCTGCTGGTAATACTAGGCAACCTTATGATAGCACCTGTCTCCACTACAGTTTTTATGTTTGTACTAGCATTGTCCTGGGGTATCTTATTTATCCCCAAGGTGTCAATGTTGAAGGTTACAGGAAAAGAATACAAATACAAGTACATTTTTTCACTAAAGTTGTGACTGGCCAATACTGTCCGATCTAAAACCACTGGTCTATTACCTAGGATGAGGACATCTTTGATAAACCTATCACTGATAATTTGTTCTAGAATACATTTCACTAAATCCTCATCATAGCCTCTATGTGTTTAACAACTTTGTCATAGTATTAATTTCTTCCATGTTACTGAATTAAAAATGAAAGCATTGTGATGCTGGATGTTTTCACTATTCACCCACCTCGCTCAAGATTTATAGAATACTGCTTTTTATTACACACCTCATGAACAGAACTCATGAGCCTCATGGTCAATTATCTTTCAAATCAGACCTTTCTTGTCAACATTGCATCTAACCTGTGCTCCAAAGCATTGCTTCCTGTTTGAGTGCCATGGGGGGGGGGGGGGGGTCAAAGCTCAGTCTACTTCAATTCCCTTCTTCTGTGACCTATATTTAAGCAATCATATAATTTCTACTGATGATTTAGTCATTCTAGGTCTTTGAAACCATCAGATCCTTAAAAACTGACCTAAAAGACCTCAAAGCTCTCACTCACTAGGAATGTTTACATTTTCCTGCTCAGTCAGTTTTAACCCTCTCTGTCTTTCTAATAACCCTGACTGAGGATTTGTGCTCTCCTTCTAATATTTTCTTTTTTCTTTTTTCTCTGTAGAATGGCAGTGTCTATAACCCCTGCACTTTGGCTGCCATTTACTCCTGAGACCTGCAATTGCAATTTTTCTGAGAAATACAAGGTCAGGTGCTGCTACCCATCATCCAGATCTGGAATAGCAGACCAAGTAGTGATTGCACCCACCACAAGCACATAGTGTATGTGTCTCTATATGTAAATATTCACCATCTCAGAGAATCTACTTAAACTTCTGTGGTAGTGCATAGCCTAACAATAAGACCTGGGTGTTCATGCAAAGCAATAACCTGATCATTTGTATCCCCCAAGGTACTTCTCACTACAAACAGGTATTTTTTAGCCTACACAAAAATGTACCTACAATACTTACATACTTAAAAGTTGACTTTGACCATTTTTTAGTGGATAACTTTTGATATGTAGCAAAATCCTTACTGATTGTTCTTGGAACACTCTGAGTTTCAGGTTTGGCCCAGTTCCATTTGCCCTCACTCAGCTTGTACTCACAATTATATTACAGAAACCCATTCCCCTTCCACCTCTACTATCACCCTCACCTGACAGCTACAACACCCTATCAGAACATTCCAAACTGGTACTACTCCTACTGCACATTTACTTGCAACATTCATTAATCTATAGTCTCCCAACACACAGATCAGTCCATAAAAATCTACCTCAAACCCTATGCAACTCACAAATCAAAACAAGTTCTGTCAGTCTAGCATCTCTTCCCTCCCACCTCACCATCAATCTTTATCCTAACCTATTTTTCATAACGTCACTTCCTCTTCCGCCATACTACACCTCCTTCCATAACAATTTTCTTCCAAAACCTACTACTTTCACATCTACTATATCTCTTCTTGAACTCTTGTCTATAACCATTCCTATCAGCATTATTACCTCTATCCAACCACTGCTTCCCTCCAAGATCAGTTGTTATACCTTGCCACCCCACTACATAAACTCCATCCACATATCCTTTCATAACTATCACAAACCAAATCCTTATAAATTATTTCCTACCACCACACCCCATCTGCTAAATTTCCAATATCCTCCTCCAATCCATTGTCACTATGCTATTCTAACAACTGCTGTATCCATCAGCACTTCTTCTTTTATCCCGTACAACTTCCTTTACTCCACAAATTAATTTATTTCCAATTCATCAACAAACCACTAATTCTCTACCCACATCCAAATGCAATAACTATCCTTTTACATTTACACCCACTTTATAGTCCACTTTGCTTTATACCTTCTTAAAATGTATATCACCCTTCCATCTTCACTCAGGGTCTTAAAATCAAAATCAAAATAAAAGGGATATCTTCTTACCACTTTATTTCCTTAACAATACAACTAACTGGTGACATTCACCCAAACCATAACCCCATTATTCTCTCACATGCAGACCACTTCTCAGCTTTTTTAATGTCACATTTATTTCTAATATTTATAGAAAAAAGACCTTTACTAATTCATATCCACATTTCAACAGTTGCCACACATTTCACCAGATGAAGGGAATTGTAAATAGGCATATGGTAAGACTATTTATATTAATAAGTAATGACAGTGATTTTGAAAGAGAATTTTTTATTTATGGAACATGTTTTAAGATAGAGGATACCTTGGCTATTTGTTGGTATCAGTAAAAGATGGGGTTTCTAAAGGTAGGGCAACTAGGTTTGCCCCTTATTAAATGAATCATCCCCTATTTTTTTATCTGACAATGGCACTTCTATTCTTGGGATGACAAATAATGAAGATAGGACAGTATGTTTTGTGATACCCTTCAACCAGGAAATAACAAAATATGTGAATATGTTCAAACAATTAAGGGATTCTATTTTTTTCTACTGAAATGAAATTTTTATTCAGGGGATAACCTATGGTAGTTTTTAGCAAAGGCTCTAATATTAAGAATTTAATGGAAAGAAACATTGTTTGATGGAAAGGAGCATAATCTGTTAGTTATGTATATTCCTGCACTTGTATGTGTTGTTTCACTTTCCTTACTTGTTGTTTGCCTTTCAGCTTTTTGCCGATAAGGGGTCACCACAGCGGAACTCCGGTCCGCTAATGATTGGCAATAGACTTTTACGAAACGCCGAGGTGCCAACTCAACACCCAACCTTCAACGAAGGCACACCCATTTACGCACGCATGTCTTTCTAACACTACCCAACCACGCGGAGGACATGCAGACTCCACACAGAAGGCACTCCCAAGCCACATTGAGAATTGACCGGGAGAACCTCTTGCTGTGAGGTAACAACGCTACTGCTGTACCACCACGGCATTGTTTCACTTTCCTTACTAATCTCAAGAATTGAGCTGATGCACAAAATTTAGTTTAGGCTACACATGTGTAGTTCTAAATGACAAAAAAGGTACTTTGACTTTGACTTTGACATTGATAATTTTATTCTTAACCAAGTCCACCTTATGTCCAAAGTTGGGAGATATAAATTATGTAGATACGTACATAAGGGTCCCTATTTAGCTATTGAGAATTACTTTGTCCAGGTAGATGTAACTGTGACACAGTTTAGGTGGTTTATGCAGCTAAGTTGTGAAAACTGCACAGCATTTTATGTAGGAAAAACTACCCATAAATTGAAGGAACACATGAGAGAACACCTTTATGATATGAAGAAATAGAACCCTACTAATGCCTTGTATGAACATTCAGTATCTTGCTCTAATTTTAAAAGATTCATATTTTTTATTATTGACAGAGTCTTTAAGGTGATGATGTAAGGGGGTGATGATGCTGATTTTAAGCTAGAAATGAAGGAATTAATGTGGAAACTTAGATTAAATGCATGTCATCCCCCTGGTCTGAATGACTCAGTATTTATTACAAGCATTCCCAAGGACAGGGTTAGTATATTAAACTGATTTTTAAGGAGAAAAACATTTTCATAGGTTAAAACTAGGATAACTGCCCTTTTGGGCCTGGCCAGTTATCTCAAGTGAGAATCAAACATTTCACTGGCAGTTTCCTTTCAGAGACCAAGGTTTCATTTAGCTGCAGCTTAACTGATGATTCATGATTGGCTTTTTCATATTATAAAATGAAGGTGGAGCTGTAGTTTAACAAAGTTTGATGAAGTCCAGATCACTATGCATGAAAGCGCTCAGTCTGTTGGTTTTATTTTCATTGTTTAAATAAAGTTTATGGTTATTTTTATCAGAGGAGCTGTATTTTATTCAACTATTATTTGGTTTGGAAGTTTCACTAAAGCTTTTTCTTCCATTTAGTTTATGGAAGTTACAGCAAGTTTTTGTTTCTGTGGTCAGATGTTCTGGGTGGCCTGGCTGGATTCTTTATTGGTTACTAGCATTTTGAGCATCTGCATCGTTAGAAATTCACCAGAACCTGCTAAAGTAGAGACTATCCAAGCATGGCCTTCTCAGGTTATTGAAAAATATGTAAGGCCATTTCCTGGAACAGAAGGTGTTACAAGAAGTATGTCCAACCACGGTTTTACCATAGCTAGTCTGCTCATAGGTCTTATTAAAGAAGGATGGATAAGGTAATCTGAACACTAGCTGGTGAGTGAACATTTCAAGATTAAAGACTTGATTGGACCCCCCCCTCCGTACTACTCAGTCTCAAAGGAATTTATTGTGCAAGGACATGAATCAGTCCATGAGCTAGGGGCTGTACTTAGCCAGGCTCCTCCATAGGGAGAACAATATCCAGTATTATATCCAAGTCTCATGCTTTGGCCAAAAGTAGGATATACCGCTATAAAAAAAGAGATTTGGAAATAGTGTGGAGCATACAAAAGCTCCATCTTACTTATATAACAGGAAATTCAGAAAAGTGATAGGCCACACTTTCTTAAAGTGATTTCATAAAGCTTGTGGAAAGAATCACATGCTTCTTAAATGGTATTTGGGATTGCGCTTCTATAACTGACCACTACACAAGTCAAGTGAAGAATGCAAATGTAGATGGCTTTTTTAGGCAAAGATCGAGATAGTGAGACTTCAAAAATAAATTATTTTATCTCAAGTTTCATTTTTTGATGGTGTTGCAACACATTTCTGTTGAGTCTAGGAAGGAGGAAGATGTGTATAAAACATTAAAATGATACTACTATTCCAAAGAAAAATGCAAGAAGATTCAACTAAGCTGTACTCAGTTTATACTGAATTAAAAATGTTCAGTAACATAATATTTAAAAGACATGTTTAATATGTATACATAAAAATATGTATGAAATGTTATGAAATAACCCATTACTCATTCATGACTGTGTGGATCTCAGCAGTGCAAGTCTAATGATCCTTGGACGATGCTATACTACTTCACATGATGGTGCTAATGTCTAATTAGGATGTTTCTTTGGACTCTGTCCTCCTACCACCACTGTTTGCAACAAGAAAGCATCTCATAACTTTCAATCTGTTAACACAGGAAATACTGGCTGGGGCTCATACAAAAAGATAGAGAGAGAGGAAGTGTTTGTGTGGTCTGCATTGATTTGAGTATCACTCATCTCTGCATTTAATTTTGATTTGAAGCTCTTTATTTAAGGTTTGATCACTTCTATTTTGTATTTTATTCTAGTATTACATTTGTTTTGTTTTAAGTTTTCTGTTCTGTTGGAGTTTTAAGACTTCTTGGCTAGGGTCAGTTAAAACAAAATTACCAAGAATTCCTTTGCAAACTGTGAATAACATCAATTAATTGGTGGGAGGAGCTGAAAGACAGTATTGCTATTTTATTTAGAAATATTAAGAAGCTATTTACTTAACATAACGTTCTATGTTTGTTGTCCATCTCGCCTACATTCTTGCAGATTGGGTTCAGAGCCAATCTTGGCTGAATACTAAAGCTCGAGAGCTTCCACTGGCTCGAAGCTAACCTCTGTTCCATGATGCTCTGGACCACATCCCCAGATTTTGTATAAGAGAGATTTAGACCAACCCAAATCAGTATACCAGGGAAAAAAAAATATATATATATATATATATATATATATATATATATATATATATATATATATATATATATATATATATATATATATATATATATATATTTCTATCTATATATCTATATCTATATATATATATATATATATATATATATCTATATCTATATATATATATATATATATATATATATATATATGTATATACAGATGTTTGGCAATAATCCAAAAGGAGAAACAGATACTCCAAATCATCATAACTATGTACATAAGTAAAGAATTGTCCACAAGTTCCTCTAAGAACACAGGATGGGGGCAGGAGGGGGGGGGGAGACGCAAGAATGTAGGCGAGATGGACAACAAACATGGAACGTTATGGTAAGTACATAACTTCTTAATGTTATGTAATGTTGTCCTATCTCGCCATAATTCTTGCAGATTGGGATATCGTCCCTAGCACCTTTATCCCAGGTTGGATCAGGAAAAAATACTCTTCAATACAGTGGATCCAAAGGAAGACCTGTTCCGGGATGCCACATCCATTTTGTAATGGGAGATGAAGGTATAAGGTCTCACCCATGTGGCAGCTGCACAAATAGAATCAATAGGAAGCCTGGCCTGAAAAGCAGAGGACGTTGAGACTGATCTTGTGGAATCTTATCTTCCCTGGTAGTTGTTTATTATTCTTACTGTAAGAGAAGGAAATGCAATCAGTAAGCCACTTTGACAAAGTTACTTTGGAAATTGGCAATCCTTTCCTTTTATCAGAAAGGGAGGCAAAAACTGATCAGATTTCCTGAGGTCCTTTGTCCTATGCAGGGAAAAATGCAACTGTCTATGTACATCCAACTGATGCAGGTTATATTCTGCCTTGTCGCTGTAGTTTGGAAAAAAATACCAGCAATTCAATGCATTGGTTTATATTATTCTCTGAACAGACTTTTGGAAGAAATGAGGGATTAGTTCTCAAGGATACCCTATCCTTGTGAAAAATGATATAAGGGGTATGAACAGTGTAGTTCCGATACCCTTCTGGCAGAGATTATGGCTACTAGAAAGAGAGTCTTCCATGACAAATACTTCACATCACAAGATGATGTGGGCTCAAAGGGTGATAAAATCAGTGAGGTTAGAATGAGATGCAGATCCCAAGGAACTGGGGGTTCTCTCATCAGAGGTCTGAGAAGAAAGGTATGTTTGAGGAAAGCTTTACACAACCTATGAGACATAATAGGAACTCCCATTTCTCCAGTATGGAAATTAGAAATGGCTGCCAACTGAACTCTGATGGTAGCTGCTGCAGCTGCTTCATCAAAATGTCTAGAAAGAAATTCTCCAATTGCAGTAATAGGAGCTGTAAAAGGTTCTATGTTCTGTCCCGCAGCCCAGCATGAAAATCTCTTCCACCTATTGGAATACAGTCTCCTCGTGGATGGTTTGTGGGACGAGGTGAGAATATGACTCACTGCAGGGGAAAGGGAGTAACACCTGGCTAAGTGTGAAATTGGAGCAGCCATGCTGTCAACTTGAGGGTTCAGATAGACAGATGGAACTCCCCCAAAGAGTGGGTCAGGAGGTCTGGAATTATATCCAGAATCCAAGGTTCCTCCAGCAGATGGGTCCAAAGAAAGGGGAACCAAACTTGTCGAGGCCAGTAAGGAGCAATGAGGATCATAGTGCTTTTTGCCGAGTTGCCTTTCTGCAGTACTTTGGGAATTAGAGGAAAAGGGGGAAAGCATAGAGAAGTCCCGGGGGCCAATCATGAACCAGTGCACCCCTGGGTGACTTCCCTGGAGGGGGAATTAGGGCAAAGTAGTTGCATTTGGCATTCATGGATGTGGTAAAAAGGTCGCAGCAAGGCTGGCCCCATTTCTGGAAGATCTTTTCCACAATCTCTGTCTTCAGGGACCACTCATGAGGCAACAGAATAGCTCTGCTGAGTTTGTCTGCTATCATGTTGCATTTCCCCAGGATGTGTGTTGCTATCAGAAAACGTTGAGGAGCAATTGCCCATTGGCAAACTCGTTGTGCCTCCCAACATAGTGGGTAAGATTTGGTTCTTCCCTGCTTGTTTATATACCACACTACTGACATATTGTCTGTCTGAATTGCAACTGTCCCCATGGGTAGAGAGTCCTGAAATACCTGCAACACACAGAGCACTGCTCTCATCTCCAGGACATTGATGTGCAAGTTGCTTTCGTGTTCTTGCCATAGATCTTGGACTATCATCCCCAGATAATGCCCCCCACCCAATCAGGGAAGCGTCCATGGTCAGTACTGCATTAGGTTGGGGAAAAACAAGAGGGAGGCCCTGATACAACTGGTCTGTCTGCAGCTACCAAAGGAGATCTTTTTTGCAAGATTCCGTGATGATAATCTGATGTGAAAGAAGAAGATCTTGTATTGACCACTGAGCAAATAGTAACCACTGCAGGACCCTCATGTGTAGCCATGCTAGGGAAACTAGAAGAATAGCTGCTGCCATTGTACCCAGACCTTGCAGCACATATCTGGCCTGAACTTTCTTCTTTGATATCAAAATTCTGACTTGCTGATGAAGGGACTGTATTCTGTCTGGGGTAAGCTTTGCAGTCATATTGCTTGAATCCAATTCTGCACCTAAGAAGGTAATATGCTGAGACAGCAACAAAGCAGATTTTTTAAAATTTACTGTGATGCCTAGTCTGGCACAAAGTGACATTGTTTTGTCTCTCGCCTGTAGTAGTAGATGCTTGGGGGTGGCAGAGAGGAGCCAGTCATCTAGGTATGGAAACAGCCAGAATCCCTGACATCTCAAGTGAGCCATGACCGCTGCCATGCATTTGGTGAACACTCTGGAGGCTGTAGTGAGATAAAGGGCAGGGCTCGAAATTGGTAATGACTGGCTCCTAGCCAAAAGTGTAAATGTCTCCTGGATTTCCTGCCCATCTTTATATGGTAGTACGAATCCTGGAGATCTATTGCGCACATCCAGTCGTCTTTCCTGATAAATGGGAATATAGATTGCAGAGTAACCTTCTGGAACTTTGACTTCTTCAGTGCTCTGTTTAGCTTGCTGCAATCTAGAATGGATCTCCAGTCCCCTGTCTTTTTTGGAACTAAAAGAATCTTGAGTAAGTTCTGGACCCAATTTGGTCTGCGGGGACCTCTTGGATAACTCTTTTCCCTAGCAACGAGAGAATCTCTTGTGTTGCATACTGCTTTTGACCAGGTGGGATGTCTGGTAATGAATGGTTTACCGGGGGGTGGGGATGGAAAATGGTATGCAATAGCCTCTGGATATAATTGTTTGTACCCATTTGTCTTGAGAAATTTCCTGCCAGGTGCTTGGATACAGTGACAATTGACCCCTGACTACCTCCAGAGAAGAGCAGGCAGGCCTCCCTTCAGGAACGCTGGAAGGGCCTGTCAGAGAAAGTATCTCTGACACCTTGATTCTGCAGACTCCCTCTGCTGCGAGGTCGGCATCTTCCATTATAACTTCCCCCTCTGCCCTTGGGGAAGAGTCACCACATGCATCAGAAAAAACTTTTTGGGACTTGCGGAACCACATCTTTCCACCCTTTTGACCTATGGGATAAGGTCTAGATGGGGCAGAAAAACAGACTCCAATGGCAGACAAGGTTTTTCCATCCTGCTTGCACCTGGTCAAAGTATCTTTCACCTTTATCCAAAATCGGATGAACTATCAAATGGGGCATTTGTGAAAGAAGACTTGAAGGGTTCGGCAAAAATTGCAAAGGCGCATCCATGAATGTCTCCTCAGGGAAATTCCTGTTGCAGCTGCTCTGCTCGCTCCATCAGCCACATATGAAATCAGTCCCATGGAGGAGTTTACTATGCAATTGAGGGTAGAGAGCTGAGAGGATACTTTGTCTGTGGACCCCGAAGCTATGGTACCCTGAAGGGTATCTCCACGTTTTTTGAGGAGATTCCTTTGAAGTCTCGTAAAATGGGTAAGGTAATTCAGTGACTGGAGGGTGAAGACCACTGAAGAAAAAGCATGCTTTCCATATCTGTCCATAGTCCTGGATTCTTTGTTAGGAGGATGAACAGATGAGGAAGTCTTTGATAGCTCCTTCTTGGTGGCAGCTGCCACCACCATCGCATCTACAGGGACACCCTTAGTCACAAATTCCTTCTCTGAGGGAGCAGTGATACATTTATTAGCCCTTCTTGGAACAGGCTCCACTGTATCAGGAGATTTTCAGGCCTTACGTGATATGATGCCTAACAGTTGGTCGTATGAGGGAGTCACCCATGAGGTGGAAGGGCGAGACACAAAAGCCTCCAGGTAGACCAATTCATCCTCTGAAGGGTTGGTGGGCTTCCAGCCACCCCTCTGTTTCAGGATCTCAAGGATATCTGCAAAGGAGATATCTTCAGAGGGGGACATGGGGACCCTTCTGACACATCCAAATTGGTATCAAAAGTGACAGACTCAGGGGAGTCTATGTGCTTCCTCTTGCACTGTCTCTTCCAAGGGACTTACTCAGAGGAGTACTCCAGAGAAGTTTCAGAAGAGACAATGCCACCTGCAGGGGCTTGCTGAGGTTCTGGGTCTCTGTGCTTGGGAGGGGGCAGTGGTGATGAGATAGACACTGGCACCTGGGAGGGGCAAGAAGTTGGCTCCAAGAGCAGGGCTGTCTGAGGAGACAGCACTCTCTCCATCAGTTCAAAAGCCCCCCCCCCCACTCACTCCGAGCAGCCCCTCTGCTCTGAGACATAAGGTCAACTCTGAGGTGGAGCAGGTGCCTCTGAAACTGAGGTAGGAGCCAAGCTCAACCTAGCCAAGGCATCGAGGGATAGAGTTGAATCAGACAACTGCCCTCGCTGGCTCCCCTCCCCGGACCCAACTGGTGAGCATTGGCTCCTAGACTCCTCAACATTGGACGGAGCCAAGGACATCAGAGCCGAAGTCAGAATCAAAGATTCCAAAGGTGGTCTCGGCACCGACAGTTCCGCTGCTATCGTATACAAACTCTCTGGCTCTGAAGACTCCAGAGTGATCAGAGGAGGAATCGATGAAGCAAGCTTCATATGGGATGGCTACGATTCCTTCAAGTCCAGAGACAACAACATTTTTGCCAGGGCCAGTGTTTGAAGCAATCTCTTCACCACCCACTCCACATCTTCATCAGATAAACTCCTGGAAGAATGGGTGGACAAGGAAGGAGATCTACCTCTCTCTAGGATAGGAGATCTCAGCGTTGGAGATATTGGCGCCAGTAAAAGGGAATGACTCTTCAATACTCCTGTTGGCTCCATGGACACATTTGGCACCAAAGAAGAAGTTCCAGGTCTATTGGAATCAATAGCTCTCAGTTCCAATTACACAACTTTTTTGGTGGCTCTGAGACTGGAGTTGTTGTAGCCGGTTGTTTGGTTGACTTTGACTGGGTTGAAGAAGGGGAGGATGATTTGGAGCTCTGAGAGCTGTCTAAAGCTTCCAGAAAAGGCCCTTTCAACAAACCCCTTGCAATTAATTTATTTCTGTGCTCATGGAGCACCTTGCTACTGAACCCCTGACATATGGTGCAAGGGTCCTGTAAGTGGATAGCACCGAGGCAATAAACTCAACTCATGTGCCCATCTGTAAGAGACATCTTTTGTGTGCATTTATCATACTTTTTGAACCCTGACTGCTTATGCTCCTTGGGTTCCCTTTCTCTATCCTTGTCTTTGGACATTACGTGGTAAGAAAAAACAAGGCCAACACTATAGAAAAAAGTTAAACTAAGCAACAGCAAAACTACCTAAGGGGACACTACCTCTATATCTTATTTGTTTTTTTTTTTTTTTTTTTTACAGCAACAAGCAGAAAGAAGGAAAGGAATAATAAGAATCCTCTAACTAAATGGATTCTAGTACAGAGACAGGACAAGGAAACATGGGGTAAGTGGACCTCTAACTTAAACAGACAGGGAGAGCCCTCTAAGTTAAACGGAAACTCTCACCAGGTTTGGGAAGGGGTTTTAACACTAACTACAGTTACCTAACACAGACAACACAACAAACCAAACTAACTCTCTAAAAATAAAGGGAGTAGAAGGAAAGAGTTTTAGATAAATTCTAACACAAACTATATGTAGCCAACAAGCCAGCAGGAACACTTTGTGATCGCTTGAACGGCAAACGAGATCTGGGGATGTGGCCCAGAGCATCATGGGATAGGGGTTAGCCTCGAGCCAGTGGAAGCTCTTGAGCTTTAGTATTCAGCCGAGTCAGAGCCGAGATCAGCTCTGAACCCAATCTGCAAGAATTACGGCGAGAATGGACAACATAACATCTGTAATTATCTGAAGTGTTTGTGTGGTCTGCAGTGCTCTGAGTATCACTTATCTCTGCATTTAATTTTGATTTGAAGTTCTTTATTTAAAGTTTGATCACTTCTATTTTGTATCTTATTCTAGTATTACATTTGTTTTAAGTTTTCTGTTCTGTTGGAGCTTTAAGAGTTCCCCGCCCACCCGGTCCTTGTTGTGTTCTTAAATTTGGTGGCTTTTGAGTTGCCCACCCCTACTATAAATCTCATTTTGGACACTCTTCCCAGTCCCATCTCATCAGCTTATTCTACTGAGTAGAGAGAGATCATTTGGGAAGGCCCACCCCATTAGTTTATCAACCTTAAATTATTGTGTTTCATCCCTTCCCACTTAACCAAAAAAAAAATTACACTCTATTCATCTGCTTTTACTGTATTTGTGTTTCGTCCTACTTTATTAATTTATTTTGTTTTTGACGCTTGTCCTTAAAAGTACTCAATTGCATGTATTCTGCTGCATTTATTACTGCTTGTTAGTAGCCTGATTAAATTGTAACTGTTATTCTAAGCCTTTTGATTTAAGCACTTGGGCTTCAGGCCACTTGTTTTACATTAAGAAGGTTTGTGGTCTGCACTCTTTTTTGTAGAAGGTTCTCCTAAACCGTAGTTGCAGGAATGTGCAGTTAGAACTTGTCTGATTGAAGACTGCTGGAACGGGGCTTAGGTTTTAGCTTTTTTATTGGTTAATTGGTTAATTTGTTTAAATTGGTTTGCTCGTTTGCTACTGTTATATTAAAAAAATGCACTTTATTCATCTACTTTTACTGTATTTGTTTCTTCCTACTTTATTAATTTATTTTGCTTTTGCAGCCTATTTATAAAAGTACTCAATTGCATTTATTCTGCTGCATTTATTACTGCTTGTTAGTAGCCTGATTAAATTGTAAGTGTTATTCTAAGCCTTTTGGTTTAAGCACTTGGGCTTCAGGCCAGTTGTTTTACACAAAGAAGGCTTGTGGTCTACATTCTTGTGGCAGGACAGGTAGCTTACATCCTTCTACATTGGGAGTTGCTGATTGAAGGCTTAGTGTCTGTTATTCTAAAAGTGTCTTAGTTCTGGTTTAAGCACTTGGGCTTCAGGCCAGTTATTTCACATTATGAAGGTTTATGGTCTGCACTCTTGTGGGAGGAGAGTGTAGATTCTACCCGTCTGAGCTGGGAATTTCTGGTTAAAGGCTTATTATGCCTGTTTATTTGAACTGTTTCTGAAACTGGTGCACCTTGTTTGCTGTAGTATAGACTAGATTCAGACCTGCTGAATCTAGCTTTGTTTGTATTACTTGAGCACTAATCCAGGCCATTTTTTTTTGGCGAAGGTTCCCCTGCACCCTAGTGGCAGGAGTGTGCAGCTGGAGCTTGTCTGATTGAAGACTGCTGGAACAGGGCTCAGTTTTGAGTTTTTTATTGGTTAATTGGTTAATTTGTTAAAATCAGCTTGCTTGTTTGCTACTGTTATATTAACAAAATAAACAGTTCTAGCTTGTTTTCCTGCCTTTCCTGTTACTAGAGTAGTCCAGATACAGATTTGCTATATTCAGAACTGTATTGTAGTTTCTGAGTTCCCCAGACCTTTCTATGTTAGAGGGAAGTCTCAGCTTATCAGTGGGAGTGGTAAGCACTAGGTAGCCTATCGACCACAAGAGGAGTGGTTTCTAGCTCCCTTTCAACTTTCTTCTTTAAAAGCCCATGTTTGCTTGGGTTTGCGCTCTGTGCAGCACCACTAAGCTAGGGTAAATTATTACCAGTGTCAGAAAGTTTGCTCTTCAGTTTTTCCCTTAGATCTTGCTAGTTCTCATCTCTGTTGCATTTAACTAGCTTATTCACCTAGAACTTCATCTGGTTTCTTGTAGCAATTATTGTAGCACACATAAGTGCTAACAGTACTAAACATCCTATAAGGAAATGGCTCCAGTACTTATTAATAATGACCATCCCTCCTGGCATGTCTAAAGGTCAGTTCCCTGTGCTTTATCCTATTAAACTGGTGAACTTGGGAATTCTGAGGCAGTGTAGCAACTGCCTCATGTACATAGACAACCTTCTCCTCTTACTTCCCAACATTCGGACTTGTGAGAGATGCACTTATATATCCAAACTGGAAGACATGCACTCTCCAGCCAACACTGGAATAACTGGTCAAGAGGAGAAGGTCAACACCTGCACCACACCACATGGAACACACAGCCCTCCAGAACATCCACCATCACAGCTCTCACATAAAAACACAAACCACACACCCACCTTCGTGGAGGCTCTCAATAGAAATCTACCCAAACAGCAGAGACCTCCAAATCAGAAATGCACTCAATCACCACAACACAGCATAAATCACAAGACACATAGCTCACCTGCACAGTGTGCCCTTCAACCTAATCCTCTAAGGCAAAACAGCTTGCCCAATACACTAATTATAGGTGACTCAGTAGTGAGGCACACTGATGTCTCACTCACTAGGTTGAATAAGGAGAAGGTAACAGTCAGCTGTCTGTTTGGTGCCAGGATCTGACACATAACACACACACTCAGATTACTTCACAACAAGTACAAGTATGACTCTGTCATTGTCCATGTGGGTGTGAATGACCTGAGACGTACCTCCCTGGACTACATGAAAAGAGACATGGAAGAGCTCTCGGATTATGTAGCCCAGGCAGGTACGGCCATAGCGCTGAGCAGCATCCTATCATCTCCCAGAATGATACCACAGTATAAGCAGAAAATAACTGACTTCAACAATTGGCTAAGTTTCTGGTGTCATTCTAAGGGGATCCAGTATCTTTCTGCTTGGGAAGACATGATTGACAGACCTCAATGCTTTGCCAGAGATGGCCTGCATTTGTCACCCCTAGGTTTCCGGATACTGGCTAAGGCTCTTGCCACCCCTATAGTGCCTTTTTTAGGTGGTGTTCCAAAGATCAAATTACCACCATAACAGCTATAAATAAATGCAATATGAGGGTCATGCTGCTCAATGCTAGAAGTCTAAATTTCAAGATGCACTCACTCAAAGCACTCCTCAAAATGGAGAACATCGACATTTGTGCTGTAACAGAGACCTGGTTTAAAGCAGCAGAAAGCACCTCTGTGCTACCAGGCTATAATTCATTCCACACCTTTTGGCCCCAGAAAATGGACCGAAGCTCCAAAGGTGGTGGCGTCTCCATATTCATAAAGGATATGCACACCTCCAGACTAGTAGCCCAGCATAACGCATCAGAGATACTTCAGGTACAACTAACGGTAAGATGGCGATTCAGGTCATAGCCTGCTATAGGTCCCCAACCATGTCCCAAGACTCTCATTCTACATTCCTAAGCACCCTGGAAACTATTAGGGTCCAACCCAACACTTTCATACTGGGTGACTTCAACTACCCCTCCAGTACTGGGAAAACTACTCATGCACCAATACACTTGCCCAACGCTTCCTGGAATCCGTTAATTCAAATGCGCTGGACTAGCTCATTCTTACCCCCACTAGAGAAAGCAACATCCTTGACCTCATTATTACTAACATGGATAACTATTGCTCAACACCAATAGTCAACTCCTCCCTGATTAGATCTGACCACAAACTAATTATCATGGAAATCCGCATCTCACCCACACCACCAGCAAAGGTAACTACCATGAAAAACTTCTCCAAAGCTGACTTTGGCCTCCTAAAAACAGAGGTGGCTAACTTCACAGCACCCATGCAAATGGAAAATAGGTGCATGACTGCTGAATCATACACCAATGCACTGTATGAACACATACATAAATGCATGGAACTAGCCATACCCAACAGAAACAAGACACTCTCCTCCAACAAAAGGAAGCCAATCTGGCGGTCCCCTGCCATTAACAAACTCTACAACAAAAAAAGAAACTGTTGCAGAAAAAGGTGAAGTCCAAAGACTGGAAAAACTCCCTTATTAGCCTTAACAAAAAGTTGAGATCCCTCATCAAAACCTCTAAAGCTATGAAGGCAGAATTGTGGCAGACACTAAAAACAACCACAAAGCCTTCTACAGTTATATCAAGAATCTCCATGGCAATACTCAGATTTGCTCTGAGTTACTGTACAATGGTACATTCTATACTGAGCCAACAGATATTGCCAACATACTGGCTGACAGAATCAGTGCCAACTTTACCCCTCTTTCCTACCCTAAAGGACCAATCACAATACCAGAAGAATGCCAGCCACACAGCATTACTGCAGCACAGGTTAAAGCTGCATTGTCCAAGGCCAAGAATACAGCTTCCATGGGACCTGACAATATCCCTGGCTATGTTCTACATGAACAACAAAATGAACTGGCATCACACCTGTGTGCTCGGTTCAATCACAGCCTCACCTCAGGCTTTGTTCTTACAGAATGGTGCACTGCTACATTCATCCTTCTCCATAAAAAAGGAGTGACTACAGACCCTGGGAATTATCACTCCATTAGCCTAATGAGTCTGATATGTAAGGATATGGAGCGCATCATCATGGACCTAATTAATAAGGATATAGGGAATCTCCAAACTCTGGATCCCACACAATTTGGTTTTGTGAAGGGTAGATCATGCCTGCTCAACCTGGTTGACTTCTTTGAGTCAGTCACCAGAGCTGTGGATGAGGGCAAGGCAGTTCATACAGGCTACCTCAATCTAGCCAAGGCCTTTGATACCATTCCCCACTCAGGAATTATTGATAGACTCACCAAATAGGCATCGACCCCTATATCACTAGGTGGGTTACAAGTTGGCTCACAGATAATGTGAAAGTAGCAGACTCCAAGTCAGACTGCTGACAAGTCACGAGTGGAGTCCCACAGGGATCGGTCCTGGGTCCTCTCTTGTTTGGTATCTACTTCTCAGAAGTCCAGACCAACATGGCTGGACTCTGGCCTAAAAAATTCACCAATGATTGCAAGCTGGGAGCCATTATTAACTCCCCAAGTGATGTAGACATCCTACAGAAAGGCCTCACTGAGACCAACGACTGGTGTCGAAACCATGGCCTTAAGCTTAATGCCAAAAAATGCGTTGTTATTCCCTTTGGGAAAAACTCAGTTCCCACTAATTACCACATTGATGGTAGCCCACTGAACACTGAAGGCATTATAAGAGATCTGGGGACACAGGTTGACAGCAACCTCTCCTTCGACCACCACAGTGCCACTGTGGTCAGAGAGTCCTTCTATGTGGCACATCTCATTACCAAGGGTTTTGCATCCAGGAAGAAAGAGGTCATCATCTCTCTCTACTCTTCCCTCATTAGACCAATCATCAAGTATAATGCCCCATTTGGCATGTACCTCACTAAACACCTACAACAGCTGGAAAGGTCACAAAATAACCTCACGAAGAGGATCCTAGGCCTTAAATGCATGCCCTACATGGACAATCTCAAAAAAACTCCAGCTTTTCTCTGTCTCATATCGTCTATTAAGAGGCGATCTCTGCTGAACTTACAAAGCCATATCTGACCCAGTCCTGTCAGAAATGTTACACCTAAAGAAATCCCAGTCCCTCCACACCACACACTCCAGGGACCTCAACCTTATTACTGCAATCAACAGAACATGCTGGAGGGAGAGGTTCATAACCCAGAAATTGCCCATGCTCTGGAATAGACTTCCCATACATGTCAAGCAGAGCACCTCACTGGTTCTTTTCAACAGAAATCTTGATGAGTGGATGGGAAATAGAAAGTTCACCCCAGGGATCACTCCAGCGGCTCTGCTTGATAGAGGCACTGGGAACTAATGGTGGCATGATGCCAGGGCACATCTATGGGCTAGGCTTGTACACACCTATGAACCTATGAGAAAGAGAGAGAGAGAGAGAGAGAGTGGCTGCTAATTCAGTCCATTACAATTCTGCCTTTTAGACAGTCAGTTGATGAATTTTTCTTTCTGATGATAAATTTTGAGACAGAGCTCAAGCTGTGTTATACTGCCTATAAGAACTCTGAAATTCTCTTTTGATCTTAAACCCCAAGACAATAAGGGCACAGCATATCTTACATCCAGAAACTCATATGTTCTCATTCAGATATTAGGTAGATTTTTTAACATTATCTAGTTAAATGTTTATTTTAAATTCCTTCTGAAAATCCAATACTTTTTGCATGTTTATTTGTAAAGAGAATGCTTTAACTTATTATTTTGTGTATGGAATTTTGTTATTTATCTTTGCATGTTTGTGGATGATGGCATATTTATTAGCTTGAGGGTTTATATATTTTACTGGTACTTTCAATTGTGTGGTATGCCCCTTTCAAAGTGTTACTGCTCAAACTATTGCTACCATTCAAATATTTGAATGCTGACTTATTTTAATGGTAGATAGCAATATGGGGTTTTTGGTCTGTCAATATAGCTTGTCTGGTGGCAGCATGCACTGAAAATAAAGAAGGGGATATTGGTGCTGTAGAGATATTAGTACCCCTTCCTGGAAATCATGTGTGTGTGTGTGGGGGGGGGTTGTCTGTGTGTGCATGTACACACCTGCATGTATGTGTATACAAAATAAACTCAGTGGTGCTTCAGTTATTGTTGATAAGACTGCACTTGGTATGTGAAATCCTGGGAAGCCAGTGATTATAACTCTGGCATGTGGTTGAACAGTGTAAAGCTTATTTGGGTGTATTTGTTAATGGCAGTAAGGCAATGTAGCATTAAATATTTACCATAATCCCTTAAAGCTCTTTGTATAATAACAGGTACTATTGGTGGAATTCAAACCTCATATTACCTCTGTGGCTATGTTACAGGTGATCTATGTTACATTTGTTAATGCCTTTTACTGTGGAGCTTTCTCCCCCGTCTCCGCGAAAAATGACCCCCGCGCAGTCGGACACTCCCGGTCACAAAATGTACCACTGGCTAAGCAGGTTAAGTGTGAGAATCTATTGTTTTGATGAGTGTGTTGCAATGCATTGTACTGTACAAACCAGCTTTTTGTTTTGTTTTTACCCTTTTCTTCACTGTGGTACAACTGTGAAATTTGTATATATAATTTTGGGAGGGATATCGGGGGCTTGCCCCCACATTGGGGTACAAGGGACTTATACCCCTGCAAAAAATATTTTTCAGCTCATTTTTGGTGTGTAATTTGTGATGAACAATGTGCCAAAATATCTGAAAAACAATGTTCACAATCTCATAGGGAAACCTTGCTCTTTCATTGTACATTATGTGTAGACAGCAGTGGTGAGACGTTAAATACCATAGCCACTATCTATTACATGAAGTAGTTAAAAGCTGGACTAGCCAAAATTACACTTGCCTTTAGAGAAACAGAATTTTTTTAAATTTTATTTTATGTTAGTTATACAAGCCAATAACAACTTGGATTTTTGCACTCATATTAGGAAAGTTGACACTGGAAAATAAAATAACTGACATCTTTTCTAGGACTGATGTCTTTATCATGTGCCCACTGAGTACCATGATAAACTCCATCTCAACCATGTCCATTTGCTGAAAAAAAACAGATATTGTGGAATGAATGACTGTAAATGAATAAACAAATGTGTTAACTGGCTAAGCCAAATAGACATAAAGTTCCTTTTCATGGGTGACCCAGTAATAATGTCTGGTTAAATGACTTGATTGTATTGAAAGACAATGTGCTCAGTCTGAAGTGTATGAAATCCTGAGAAGACAATGAATATAACTTATACCTATGTCTGTAGGGGAGAACGCTGGATTCTGTTTTTTCCAAAGTTTTTTAAACTGTTTTACTCATATTCTCATTGAATAAATCTGAACTATGCACTTCCTGTAAACTTCCTCTTTTATCTTCCCACAGTCAAATGCTCTTATGGTTTTCCTGTGTGCTTTTAAAAACTTGGAATATGATAAGTTCACTAATAAATGAGGTAGAGTATGCTATTCGCTGGCAGGAGCACATATGCAGCTGCTTCCTTATTGCTCAGTATTTTCCAGTCTTTCTCTCCTGCCTGAACACTAAGGCAAACATCCTAAAAATGTCATTAAATCTCTACTTACATTTTTAGTAAATGTAAGACCCAAATCATTAAGCTATAATTCTTTGAAAATCTTCAGTATTGCTATTATAAACAGTAAATTGTGTATGAAATTCATACAGAATATAACTTCCTTAAATAAACAAGAAACATAAATATGTTTGTGCACAAAATGACCACTGGGATGGGTGCAGGCTGCTAGGTTGCTGCATATCTTAGTAAAGGAAACAGCAACAACAGCAACAACAACAACAACAACAAAGAGCAAAATTAATGTATGCATGAGAAAGGATAGGGCAAAGAGAGGGGAAGAGAAATATAAACACAATGAAAATGAATTTTTAACTATCTTGGTAATGACACAGATAAAAAAGTATACAGTTTTCAAAGCAGTAAATAATCATGCAATTCAAAAGCCTGTTTGTAATATAATATATATATATATATATATATATATATATATATATATATATATATACTTATATGTACATGTATATGTATATATGGTTCTACTGTAAAAGACCGAAAATCCACTTGTTCAAAAATAAACAGTGGATCCTCGGTTACGTGAAAGTGCACTTAAGCAAAAGTGCACTTCCGTGAAGCACGGTTCGACGAACCGTTCAGGGAAACTGAAGCATCGAGGCACACTACAGTAGGGAATAGGGAATTTACCTGTTTCCCACTGTTGTGCAATCTCAGAGTTGGAATATTTAAGTAGGGGGTGGGGGGGGGGCGAAGTAATGTTAGTGTTTTCTTTTCTTTTTTTATCTTTTTATCGGTTTGTTGAACCGAGTTTCATGAAAGTGCACTTTCGAATAAGTGCATTTTCACATAACTGAGAGGTCTACTGCTCTTTTATGAATAAGTAGTATTCGATTAAAAGCAGTAGACCCATATATCTATACATATATATATATATATATATATATATATCTATACATATATATATATATATATATGCAGGGGGACCTAAACCAAAAGCCATCCTCCCATGACTTTGACGTTTGATGGAGAGAAGATTAACAGAAGGGTCTATGTAGCCAGAACAACTGGTGCCTGTGGTCAGAATGCAATTTGATGTCTCAGAATATTATACACACACAAAGTAAATATACCGGTCAGAAATGTATATTGCAATCAAAGGTGATGGATAGACAGCGAAAATCAAATTTTATTGTATATTGAAAAATGTTCACCAAACTACTAGAGATGATTTTACGTATATGGACTGTGTACTGCTACAGTGATACTACTGGACAGATAAATATACATGAAATACTTTTCATGAGAACACAACTGTGTGGTATGTGAGAGAGGAATGAAATTCATGAGTATCCTTACAGTGTGAGAGCAAAGAGTCTTAACATTTTGACCCACTTGTCTACCTACACAGGAGAAGGCATGCATAAACATACTTCGAACATTACACAGTCATAAAGTTTTAAGCTGTGCCAGTATTAACAGATGTGGCACTGGTGTATGAAAGTTAAACATTCTTTTGTAAATCCCTACTAATGTTACTATTAAAAAACTAGGCATTTTTATGACAGCATGTATACTCATCTTGCACTCCCTTAGGAGCTCTAGTGTTCTCCTCTGCAGCTACCTATTCCTTTTGAACTCTTCAAGGGGTAAAGACATAAATAAAAAGTATAATGTAAAATTTGTGAATGGGAAACAGTGACAGATTCAATAGCTGAAACAGGTTTTACTTACAGTACAGAGATAGTGACTGTTGTTGAACTCCATCAGCCAAGGATCTCAACATTGTCTCATGTCACTGTAATAATGACAGCACAGTTCCCGTGTGCATGGGATGCTATTAGTACAGGTGACAGCCCTGCTGAAAGTATTCCAGGTTTCAGCCTTATACTGGGGCCTGGTAGGGTCCTTCTGCAGAAGCCTCAAGCTGTACTCCTTATGCTGTTCAGGTGTTTACATGGCATCATGTAGAACTCTGCTCAATGTTTACCAGGTGTGCTCGTTGCACAAACTGAGTGAACCAGAAGCAGTAATGAGCTGAACCCTAATTAGCATAATTAATGCTACCAGAATAGTGAATCTACACAGTTTGGTTGGAACAGTGGGACAACAGATAGAGTTTTTGCCTCACAGCAAGCTGTTCCCCCAGTTTTATTCTCAGCTGGAGTGCTTTCTGTGTGCAGTCTGCATATCCTCCTTGTATTCACATGGGTTTCCTCTGGGTACTACCGTTTCATCCCACATTCCAAAGACATGCAGTAGATGGATTGGACACTCTAAACTGGTCATAGGTGTGAGTGTGCATGTGAGTGTGTGGTGTGGAAGAACAATCATGGCAGGGCTAGCACCCCTGCAGTATGTACCTTGGCTCTAGATGATTGTCACTGTTGAAATGACACCCAACCCGATGTGCAGAAATGGGAAAAAGGGGTTGTGGATGGATGGATGGATGGATGGATGGATGAATAAGCCCAGACCCTCATCATGTTATAGAAGAAAACACTGGTAAAGGAGTTTGATTCTGGCTAAGAGTGTTTGTGGTGAAATCTTTTCTTCTCACTTAGGCATCTGCTTATGTAAGTTAATTGCAATTACTTACAAATCAGTTTCTTTGTACAATAGTTGCTTTTGACCGTTCTTTACGCTGATGCCTTTAAGGGATAAAACTTTGTCAGTATTTTTAAATACATTAGCTAAATGTTTCTTAAGGAGTACATTGCAAGTGTACTGAACATTGTAACCTGTAGGCTTAAGATAGATGGAAGACAAACTCCTCAGCTCATATTCAGGACACTGTTCAATACTGATTTAGTGCTGTGTGCCTTGCACATATGTCATTAGCTAAAACATTTGTAATAGGGCTGTTGTAATGGTCATGTGTTCTTGGTAAGCTGCACCTCTGTGCTTGTTTTGTGGGGGATATGTGCTCTGTACATATACATGCCTGACATTTACTTAAGATTATGGATACAGATATCTAACTATCAGGCACAAATACAACATACTATATGAACTAGTAAGGATTTGTAATGCCCATGTAGGAACGAGGCTGTTAATTACATTGTTTTCCATACGAACAGAGCTATACTTAAAAAAACACAGGGCACATGAAAAAGTACTGTATCAAATATCCAGCTGCAAGCTAAAAGTCATAGATGCTGATAATGAGGTTGCACCAAACGGTTCTACCTCTATGGCCAATGACTCTTTACTGTCCATGCCATTGACCTAACCCTATCTTGATGAATTTTCCAGACCATGGCTATAAAATGATCTGTCAGAGAGCCACAGATATGATCTGTTCTGCAACCCACAGAGCAGAAACCATGACACAGGAATGTAGGGAAGTAGGTGGAGGGCCACTGAAAGAACCACCTCTTACAAAGACAGAGTGTCCATCCCTGGCTTCTCTTAAAGGCAGTACCACTTCCACTGAGTTTACACTTGTAAAGACATCAACTGCATGTGTAATTGTGGTACTGGGCCATACTTAAGATTAGATATTTTGTGATTTAGTGTATATACAGATCATTCTTTATCCAACACCAGCACTGTGAACCTACCCCTATCTGATGTTGGAGGATCTGTAGCCTCTGATAATGACAGCAACAAGGAGCTGGCACAATCAGGGGGTGTAGAGTGTGTATTTGACACAAGGAGTATGACCACAACATCTCCTCCACAGACGCTAGACATAGTCTCTATGCCTGCAGATACCCAGGATACACAAATATTTCAGAGAGGACAGGTTGATGGGTTTACTGTAGATCAGGGAAGTATGTAGGCAATCAGTAGACAGATGTTTGAATCTACTCCTAGCAATCATAGGCAGATAGTTCCACAGAGAGAGGTTAATAATGATGTTCACTGGAGATATGGCTAGTGTGCTCCCTGAGGTAGGTGCACCTTTGGCTGCAACCCAACATACTTGCAGGTCCATCGTGGAGGTGCAAGCTAGTGCCAGCAGAGCCACAGTACAGAAGGTGATCCAAAGTGTCCATACTAACCTATGGATGTGCATGTTCCATAGGTGTGATTGTTTGGATAGACTGAATCACACACTGGACAGTGCAAAGTCTTCTCTGGATCATCTGTTAGGGGTGGGGGACCATCTTTGCAGGCAGGCATTTGCAACATCCACAGATGTTAGCCAATATGGCTGTAGATGTGCATGATCCAGTTCCCACAGGACTACCAGCTCCACAGCAACATATTTTTGGAGGTGTCTATTCTCTGTGAATGGTGTCATCTTGGTCATGGAACTGTCATACTGACACATCTCCTAGCAGATGACAAAAAAGATCACATAGCACACCAGTGTCTAGGTAGGGACATGGTACAGCCAGTGCAACTCTTGGTAGAACCAGCTCTCATGGGGTTCCAGAACATTTCCAGGATAACCAACAAGATGTCCCTGTGGGAAATCACCCTCTCAAACTGATGGAATGGAACAGATCATGTGTGTCATATGTGGGTGTCATGAAAACTGCCTAGTTGATCTGCAAATACATTGTAAATGATGCTCTGTGTATTACAGACCATCTGGCCATTGATGGAGTAATACCTTTTAGTATTTATGTACCTCCTTCCCAGAGAAGCAGATGGAGTCTTTATTTCAGTGTGCATACAGTTTATGACCCTCTGTACTTCAGAGAAGTGGGCTACATCATAGAGCTCCTCTATGGTGCTGAATCTGTTCTCTGGGGTAAATGGAAAACACACATGCTTTCCCACAGGCTGAATCATGGCATTGAGAAACTTGCTGGGCTATTTTCCCTATGCTAGTTTACATAGGCTTATTTCTGGATTACTTTTGAATAAGATCATCTCTTATCATGAGCTGATATATTTATCTCCTGAAAATGCATTTGTAACAGTAAAGTCAATTGCTTCAGGCAAACCAATCAGTACCACAGCATGATTCTGCAGTGTTGTCAGCTCTGCAGCTGTCACTTCTTGTAATTTGCTAGCACCCCCTTACGCACACACACACACACACACACACACACACACACACACACACACACACACACACATGCATCATGAATGACAGCTATACTGCGTTCCATGTGTATGCACACTGAAGTGCTGTTGCAGTTTTCCACAGTTTGGTTGATATTATGAAAACAGGAAAAAGGGTGGCAATAGTTTCACTTTCTAAAAGGTTTTAATGCGTGCATTTCTTTTCAAGCATGACCCATCAAATCACAGTTTCACATAGGTGCCATATCAGGGATTCACTCTTTCCTTTGATGCACTGACCTCAGTTTTACTTGTATATAAACTGCTAATCATATCAGGCCATAGACATAATTACATACATCTTTATCTGTGTCATGTGAGTGTATTTATGATAAGCAAATATTTATATTCATTTCTGCATGTCCTTTACCACAGAATGCATCTGCAGTGTATAAAGTTTAGTGCAACAGTCTGGCTGTATGCTACAAAAACAGCTTGTTGTTTACTAATGGATATAATAGTAACTCACTCTCCAATAATTTAGTTCCACATTATATATTTTACAGTATTGCCTTGACCTCCTTTTTTATCTTTATTTCTGTGTGTTCTTCACTCCTGTGTACTACTGAAGGGTTTTCCCCTTCCCTTCATTCACCTCCCTTATAAAAGCGATAGTGTTTAAGTTAATTTTCCATTGAAACCTTTAATCTCAGGCTTATTGTCAGGAAGATGAGATACATGAATTCACTAGTAAACAAAAAGTCTTTGTATTCAAGAGATCCAGGCAAGACAACTTACAGTAAACTGAACAATGAGGAGTCACCAATGAAAAGCTCAAAGTAGAAATAAAATGAACAGCAAAGCTGAAATAAAAACTGGGAACAGAGTTACAAGTAGCAAGTGCAGATGTTTTGTAACTCTGCTTTACAAAGGTTACTTGAACCCCCTCAATACAAATGCAGCCTTATTCTGTGTACATGGATTTGTTTTATCCTTCATATTCCATGCATATCTTGTAACTGCAACCTGAAGGGAGTTTCCATTGGTCAAACTTCCTGAATAAAAATCCTTTATATTTATTGCTTCGTTTTTGTCATCTGTTGTCAAATTTAAGTTTTAACAGGCAAAGATTCTGCTTGTTATGGGTGGTGCACAAGCCACGACCCACAATGGGTTTTGATAAAGAATTATTGGGTCTTTCTGTTTTGCTTTTATTTATTTATCCTTCCTTTCGAAACCGGAAAAGTCTGAATGAGCCAATGGCCCATTATCAGCCAAGGCCCAGGTGGAAAAGGCCAACAACAGATTAAAAAAAACATTTAAACAATAGTTAATAAGTAATTATATACAAGAAAGTCCTGTAACAGATTAATTATTTTACAATAAGTTGATAAGTAATTATATACAAGGGGTAAAAGTCCCACAACAGATTAAATATCTTATAGTGAGATGGGGAGAAAGACTTCACAAACACACATAAAAATATTTTGCAATAGTTGATAAGTAATTATACACAATGGGAGAAAACCAAACAACAGATAAAACTCTTTACAAGAGATTGGGTGTGTACCGTATATACAAGGGGATAAGACCCCCGCAATAGACTGAAATACATTTACAGAATATTGCTGGGAGAGAGAGAGAGATTGTGATCAAGAATGCAGTATGTACTACAAGCAGCAAGACCCTTTGAAGAAGTGGATAGCCTATGTAGAATAAAGTTATATATATTTATTCAAAATACTGATTTGTTTTTTAATGCTGGACAGAGGCACAGGGAACTAATGGCTCTACTGGACAGAGGCACAGGGAACTAATCTAAGGGGGCGGCGAAAACCAACACATTCTGGCTAGGCTTACAGATGCCCTCAGGCATATAGGCTAGTACTTACCTATGAACCTATGGACCTATAATTAATGCATCTACTGATTACTGCATCTGAGAAAGAGATGTAAAACTGAAACTATGTAGTTTGCATTGCACTTTCCCTCCCTCTTTTTATTAAAGCAAGCATGTCTCAAACAGAGATGGGCATGAAACATCTGAATATTATTTGCTCATTTTATAATTTACAAAATGTTAAATATTTACTTTAAAGTTGCACTTTAAAGTTGCACCTACTTCTTCCAGAAGAGCACAAAAAGACATTTTGAACAAAGAATGATACAAGTAGGAACCAATATGACACTCACAGCTTTACAGAACTAATGGACTCATTAAAACTCCAGCTACAAACACAATGCCGTGTATCATCTGCTCTGTGTGTTTTGCAAATTACTTAAAATCCAACACAATCTTCATCTAGTATACCTTCCTATCCAGAGTCTTTATGAAATAACATAGTAAACAATGAAACATTCCGTATTGACCTTATCAGTCCTTTATAGGATAGGACTGTATGTAATCTGCCTGGGCATGTTGCAGCAAATACCTCATATTAAAAATGGAAAAAAGAAAAAAATAATGTGATCATAAAATTCTTAAGCCACAGGTTTATGAATAGTGTAGCCAATAAAAATCATATTTCTTTGCAGAACAAAATCATGGATCTCATGACCAGTGATAAAAATATACTGATCATTTAACATGTAACATTGCTTACTACTCTCAGAAGGTGGCTGCTCTTGATTCTTGACTGGGCAGTCTTGCCTGTTATAAACTGTATAACCTATGTACAGCTTTATCAATCGAAGAAAGCAGTAAATGCCCTGAAAATGATGTAGATAATATTAATTGTACTTATCAAGGCTGTGTCCCCCTGTCCAGATTGCTAAATTGCTCTTCTGAATGTGTTCCATTGGATCTCACATAGCCACTAGCCTATGGGTTCAGCTACTTGCCAAGTGCCCACTGCCCACAGTTGTATGCTCAATGCTACCTAACAACTGTAACATTCAGTCTATTTTTGTTACTGTGTGAAGCTGCTCAGGCACTCACCTTCTGAGAATTCAGCATCTGACTAAGGCACAATATTACTTTCCTTTACATGCATTACTTCGTGTTGCAAATTTGGGTAAAAGAAGTATTCAACTTTTGTGTCAACCCTAAGAATTAGATGCAATGCCACCTGTAAATATCACCACAAGCAAGTTGACATGGGATTATTATAAAACTTACCTAACTGCTGTGGAAATTGACTAGAACTATGTACATAACTGTAAAATCTGAACCCACAGGTGGTTTACAGTAAACGGAACAAGTATGACTGTTACTCACCCTTCTGGACTGCTGTAATTAAGCACACTGTCATTTCCTGGTTTTATGCAAAAAGTGAAGGAGAGTGGCACAGCAGTGCAGTGGGTAGTAGTTGTCACCTCATAGTAAGAGATTTTCCAGTTTGATTTTCAGCTGGGGTGCCTTCTGCATGGAATCTGTATGTCCTCCTTATGTTCAAATAGGTTTTCTTTGGGTTCTCTGGTTTCATTCCAAAGACATACAGTGTATGGAATGGACACACTAAACTGGCCGTAGGTGTGAGTGTGCATACATATGTGTGGTATGGAAGTAACTGCAGCAGGGCTAGTCACCCAGAAGTGCGGACATTGGCTCTAGATTATTGTCACTGTTGAAGTGACACTCCAAACCCATGTGCAAAAATGGAAAAAAAGGATTGTGGATGGATGGATGAAGGAACTTCCTGGCACTTGTCAAAACAGGCTCCTAACGTTTTTCATTATAAACTTTGTAACTAGTACTTGAAGTTCAGTATTCCTTCTGCACACTCACAGAAAGTTGATAAACTAAAAAATGCTGAAGCCAATCGATGCCAAAAGCTACAAGCTATGTTATTTCCAAAGATTAAGTGCTTTTGTCCCTCCAAAAATGGGACCTCATCAGAATCTTATCTTGAGCAGTAGCTGAAAGGAAGCCTGCTAGAACATCGATTGGCTTCTACATTTTTGTAGTTTCCCAGTGTTTTATTTATGCTAATAAAGTAAGTTCTCACACTGTTAAATGTGTTAAAAATGCTCTGTAAACTGTATAATATCATTTTATAAATATAAGAAATGGAAACAGGTTAGCACTAGAACTCTGAAAACTGAAGTAAATAAATTAGACAGGAAAAATTAAATGGTATTAGACAAGATCAGGAAAAAATGAAGTATATAGTTCTGTTACACTACATTTTTGCTGTTTAAGTAGTCTAACTGTTTTTATTAAATCCTAGTTTTATTCCTAATTACTGAGTGTATGTCTGGCTAGTTCAGTACTTGTCTTTGCAGTAAGGCAGTTCCAGGGCAGGCATCTCAGAGCTAATCGTCTAAGAATTCCAAAGTTGCTGTTTGCTGTATTTTCTTATTACTTATTGTTGCATTGTAATAGCTCCATTACACAGAAAAAAGACAGGTAAGTGTTTTCACTTCTTGATCTGATTTTAGATTAATTTTAAGAGTTTATATCTGCATTAGCTAAGGCCTTTAAGCCTATATTAGTAATTCCAGTACGTAGTTGCACTGCATTTTTCTGTTTAAGTGATTTAACTGCTGTTATTAAACTCTAGTTTTAATCCTATCTACTGAGTGTATGTCATTCTAGCTTAGGACTGGTCTTTGTATAAAGACAGCTCCAGGCCAGTCAGCTCAGTATTAAGGGTCTAATTGTTTTTCTGTTCCACCCACCCTCTTGTATGTGTTTCTAATCTCAGTATGTCTGTTGTTGCCTGCCCTTTATGATAATTTGACAACATAATTCTCTCCCTCTCCCCATTTATTAGCTGTTGACAATAAACACATAAGTATATTTTTGCAAAGTCTCTCCCCTTAAACTACTCACCAGGCTGAAAGACCTTTGATAAAATTACTTAATTTTAATACTTAGTGTGTTGATACTGCTTGCATGGATTTTAGTATCAAAATTACTGTTTTTACTATAATTAGTTTACTAGTTCATGCTAGTGGCAGAAGAAGGTTTCCAAGCTACATGCTTTATACTGAAATTAAAATACTCAGTAGCAAGTCCACCCTAACATTTTCTAAAACCAAGCTCCAGACAGTTATAGTTACACCACCCCAGAGTCATTCCTGTCAGTATCATGGATAATCACTTTCCCATAACTTCTCTAGCCATCCTAATTGAGATGGGTATCTTGAGAAAGTGTAAGAATTGTCTCATGCTGACGATCGTCTATTACTCAAACAGCATAACACAATGTGTGAAAGATGTACATGTATAATATCCGCGGAGGCAAAAATCTCTCACACAGTAAACTCAGACACCAAGATCGTCAGCAGTGCACCACACAGCACACCTCTCCAAGGCCATCACAATACACATAACCATCATATACTGAGTTCTAAAGATTAACTTCCCTAAACCTCAAAGACCTCTAAAACACAGCACAGCCACAAAGCACAAATAGCATATTAAGCCTACTTCCTCATATAGCACAAGGAGTCCCAAAGCCACAGATGCTGAGCCCGTAAGGCAGGCATTGTCCCAACAAAACATTCTTGTTATAAGTGACTCCATTGTAAGACATACAGATGAATGTCTCATCAGGGTGTGCAAGTAAAGAGTAATGGTTAGTTGCTTGTCTGTTGCCAGGGGCCGTCAGATCATGCATGCCCTTAAGTCCTTGAACAACAAATATCAATATGACGCTATCATAGTTTATGCCTGTGTCAGTGATTTGAGGTGCACCTTCCTGAACTATATGAAGAGAGACATAATGGAGCTCTCAAATTATGTGCCCAAGGCAGGTATGAGCCTTGCATTGAGCAGCATTCTACCGTCTCTAAGGATGATGCTGTGATATGAGCAAAAAATAATTGACTATAATAACTGACTTAGTTTTTTGGTGTCATTCAAAGGGGGGGGGGTTCAATATTTGCCAGCCTGGGAGGATATATAATCAACAGGCCATGCTGCTTTGCCAGGGATGGCCTGCATCTGTCCCCTCTAGGTTTTCAATTAGTGGCAAAGACATTGTCCACCTTACAGTACCTTTTTAGGCAATATCATCCTAATAAACCTACCAACATAAAACAAGCAAAGGAAAATATGAAGGTATTACTGATCACTGCTAGGAGCCTAAACAAGAAACTCCACTCCCTAAATGCCCTTCTCACCCTGGAGAAAATTGACATCTGTGTAGTGACTGACACATGGTTTAAAATAGCAGAGAGCACTCTGGCTGTGCAGGGCTATAACACCTTTCACATGTTTAAACAGCTACTGCTCAGAAGGGGAAAAGGTAGAGGTGTCTCAATCTACATCCAGAAGAGACTCACAAGGCTGATAAGCCATGATGCACTACAGCTTCTTCATGTCCAAAAGCTCCCATACCATATATTAGCTAGCTATAGAACTTCTTGTATGACACAAGAAAGCCACAATGCCTATCTACAGGAAGTAGAATCACTCAGTATTAAGCCCATTACTATTTTCATAGGTGATCTAAACTATCCAACTATAGAATGGAAAACCTACACCACCACCACTAGTGCACAAGCACAGAGATTATTGGAGTTTGTCAATACAAATGATCCAGAGCAATTAGTCAGAGTATCCACTAGGAGGAATAACATCTTTGATCTTGGCCTATGAAATATGGCAGCATCTTGCTCCATCCATTGTGTATCTTAATCACTTGTTAGCTCTGACCATAAAGCAGTCTCTTTCGAAACAAAACTGAAAACAGAGATACCTTCCACACGAGGTATCTTTAAGAATTTCTTTAAGATAAACTGCCTACTCCTAAGTGACATATTGCCAGATTTCATATTCCCACCAAATCCAGTTAACTTCACTGAATGTGTAGAAATTTGCATCACCATACTATACCAGCATGAAAACAGCTGCAGAGATGCAGCTGTATCCCTTATGAGCAAGTGCAGGGCAAACCCCAGAAAAAAAAACACATAGCGGAACCATAATACCAACAAGCTTTGTAATAAAAGGAAAATAATTTCGACCAAAACTAAGAGGAGTAATTCCCAGAATGTTAGAGCCCATGTCACTGAAATAAACAAACAACTCAGGAGTTTAATAAAATCCACTAAAGCCAAGTTTGAGGCTAAAATAGTTATCCAAACCAATGACAATCACAAGGCATTTTTTAGTTATGTCGATAATCTCAAAAGCACAATGCAGCAATGCGATGAGTTGATTGTTAACTATGCTACCTACACTGAGGCTGACAATATAGTGAACCTACTGTCCAATAAATTTATCTCTGACTTCAACTCTCTCTCCCCTGTGTCTTTCCCTCAAGATATACCTGAAACTGACTCGCCTCCAGCTATCACACAAGAACAAATCCTAAAATACTGCATAGATGGGTCCTGGCAATATCCATGAATGTGTCTTAAATAGTATGAAGCATGATTTAGCCACACCACTAGCAACACTGTTCACTCTCAGGCTCCCATACAAGTTTTGTACCAAGTGAATGGAGAACAGCTGCAGTCATTACCCTGCATATGAGAGGACCTTACACAGATTCAGGCAATTACAGTATATTGGAAAGAGTACAGCGGAAATGCACCAAAGGTATCTATTGATGTGAAAGTTCCAGATATTTTAATCCTTCATAATAACTTAACTTGTACTTGTGTCTCATATAGATATTTAATAGTGAACCATATTCAGTTATGCAGGGCATGTAGAGGCAACTACTTCTAGGAATGGATTGTGTTATCACCGTGTGATGCAGAAACATCAGACAAATGTGAAGAAAATAATACAGGGATGAGAATGTACTTATTGATTCCTTGAGAGAGTAGCTGATGCCTGGAATAGACTACCAAATTATATAAACAGTAGTTTAGATATTTTAAGAACAATTTGGACACTTATTCTGGGGATGATCATTTTGATGTATATATCTCTCAACTGCTATGATTTAGGTATAGTGCTATGATTTTGGCCCTGCATTTATGATGTTCCTCATAAAGTCAGACCCTGTTTATGAGTACATACTTTATTGAATACATAAACTAAGTATAAAAAAAAGATTCAATAAGAAACTATATGGGGTCTAGTATACAAAGATCTTTTATTGTGAAAAATAATGTATCTCTCTGACCCCCTGCAATAATTTTTAAATGGAAATGATATGCAAATGCAATGATGTTTATTGCTCAGAGGTTGACAAGTGTGTTTTGGTATATTGGTAGAATAGAATAGTAATACAATATCTGATTACCAAAATAACTTCATACCCAGTGCTATGGAATGGGTCTACTTCATATGACCTAAATTTCATTTGACTGAAATTCATTTGACTGAGACCAAAACACTGAAAGTTCAAAAGACTGAAAACTAATTTGACTCAAACTCATAACACTGACACATTAAAGTAAAAGGTATATGCCCTTTTCTCCACTTTAGTGCGATCCAGGAGTTAGTATATATCGTTAGGGGGGTGTGGGGGGCACAGCCCCTCCCACATAGTTTAGGTAAATATTGTTTTCTGTAAAGAGTTATTCATTGCAGTTATAAATATCTATGTGAATGGTTTAAAATGTATAAAGTATGTGGGGGGCTTCACCCCCCACACCCCCCAATGTGGGGAGCTGTGCCCACTATACACCCCTAACTATATATACTAACTCCAGGATTGCACTACAGTGGGGAAAAGGGCATATACCTTTTACTTTAATGTGTCATTGTTATGAGTTTCAGTCAAATGAGTTTTCAGTCTTTTGAACTTTCATTGTTTTGGTCTCAGTCAAATTAATTTCTGTCAAATGAAATTTAGGTCATATGAAGTAGACCCTATGGAATATAAATACTTAGGACTTATCCTTTACTGTTCTCTCATCAACTCTGACCACACAGATAATATTTTGACAAGTCCTTTCCCAATTGAAACTGTGCTTTAGAATTTCTACCTTCTTTCCCCTATAGCTAGATTGGCCTTAGCTAAAACTATTCTGCCTAAACTGAAATATGGTCTGCCTCTCCTCATTTTCCATTCTTCCCACAGCACAAAGCAATTAAAGACCACTGCAAACAAAATCTGATGATTTGCCCTTTATGATGACTTCCTTAATTACTGCTGTCTTATTCTGAAGAAGATAAATTAACTCCAAATAACTGAAAGATCCACCAATTTACTCAATAAACTTATACTTACATTTTGAATGAAGGATATTAACAACCCCCCCCAACAAGACTTTTTTTCCCACCAGCGAACCAAATTACTCCCAAAGAATTAATCAACTTTTACCAGATTTCTCTGCACAGATCACTCTTTGAAACACTTATATGTGACTTGGACCTGACTAAACAGGTAAAGAAACTTTTGTAGATTTCAAGATAATACTTTCTGAACAACTTCATAATGACTCTGTGTCTACATGCTTTATAGATAAAGGCTAACAATTCTGATGTCTACTCCTTATTTTTGCCAGCCTCATCAATAGAACTTTGTGCAACTCATCTATACAGTTTGGCATTGCCTCCTATGTGTTTTGTATGTTTTCTTTGTCAATCATTATTCATTATGTAGGCAAACTAGTATATACTTGTGCATACATTTTGACTGTATATTTGCGTTTACATTTATTCATAACTGTACCATTATTTTTACTCTTCTGCTTTGTTTGCTCATCTGGGCCTGGGTTGTAGCTGGAAATGGTCTTTGGACCATGCTATCTACATGTTTATCAAAAACAGATAAATAAATTACTGCCCATGTATGAAATATTTGTATGTGTGTGTGTGTGTGTGTGTGTGTGTATATATATATATATATATATATATATATATATATATATATATATATATATATGTATGTATGTATGCAGACCTTCCTTGACAAAGCAGAAAGACTTGCGCACCATGCTATCCCAAGCTAATACATACTGTATGTTCCTAGAATAACATCAGCTTCATAGGGAATTATTAAAGCCAATTATCTTGTCTTTGAATCTTGGCATTACTAGATATGAAACACCCCTCAAGACCATTGTTTTTCCTGCCTCATTTTCATGCATAGTAAGTTCAGTCATATCTTTTTGCATGTCTCTCTGGGTACAATGCCTAAGGCCATTCTTCTGACATGGACCACTACCACTTCATAATGATATTGGTCAGGATGGAGGGATCTGAGAGCTGAGATCCCTTGTTACATCTCAGAACCTGGCTCTGGAAAGACAGCTGTCATCTTGTTTTTTCCAGATTGTGAGAGCTATGTCCATATATCTTACAATATAGTCACCTATTTCTAAAACATTAACTTTGGTGGATGCAGTCTCAGTGGGCTTTAAGGGCCTGAGGTTGGTATTCTTGTAATTCTTAGAGATATGAGTATTGGTTATGAGCATTAGGAGCAAAGAATGGAGAGTGGGTCTGTGAACTAATGGCCGAGTTTTCTTGGTCCTTAGTTTGGGAAGCTTACACAGTGTTCTCTTAACACCCTTGGTTTAAGCTGATATAGTGGAGGTGCTCTGCATCGTAGGTATTGTGTTTTGTGCTTACCATATGTGTTTTGAAGTTACATAGAAGTTAGCCTCTAAGTTCAGTAAATGCTTCCACTTCTCACATACTGAATCATTGTGAGGTAGGAATAAATGTTTTGTAGCACCATGAGACAGTTGCTGCCTTGTTTCAAAATACTGAGTGCTATTATGCTGGCTATAGATGGGTCAACAGCTGACTGAGCTTCCAGTGATGTCAAAGTGGCATGAGAAAACAGGATAGCTTAATAAACTGCACTTGATATGAAACAGATTGGTATGATGGATTGTACTAGAAAACGGTGATGGTGATAATACGGAATGCTGCTAAAGCATACAAGCATAGGTAATGCGACTAGTGCATATCCTAGATATAGTGACTAGTAGACACTAGGCACAAAAATAATAGTCGTAGTATTCCCAAGTACAAAAAAATGTAAAAGCTCAAGAATATGTAACAACGTAAATTAATCAGTAACAACTGACAAATTTAAATATAATATTCTTACCCACTAGTTCCAACTGTAGTAACTGACAGCAATAGCTTCAATGTCTGTAACATAGGTTCATAGGTTCATAGGTTCATACTAGGCTATCTGCCCGAGGGCATTTACAAGCCTAGCCCATAGTTTTGTGGCTTACGCCACCCCTTTAGTATGGGGAACTATACCCATTATTTTGCTGTGCCTCTGTTGAGCAGTGACACTGAGGTAATCCCTGGGGTATATCTGCGATTTCCCATCCATTGGTCAAGATTTCTCTTGAACAAGGCCAGCGAGGTGCTCTGCCTCACATATACCGGGATTTTATTCCACAGCATAGGGAGTCTTTGGGTGATGAATCTATCCCTCCAGCGTCCTATTAATAGCCGTGTCGAGGTTTAAGTCTCCGCCCTTGTGGCTCTGACGGATCTAGATTTTTGAGGTGAAGCATATTCATCAAATCTGGGTTTGACATGGCCTTGTATGTTAGGCAAAGGTCACCTCTGAGCAAGCGGTGGCGACTGAACAGAGCTGGAGTTCTTTCAGTCGGGCAGCATAGGACAGATGTTTGAGACCCTTTATCCTTTTGGTGAGGAACTTTTGTGGCCTCTCCAGCTGCTGCAAGTGTCGGGTCAGATACATTCCGAATGGGGCATTGTACTCAATCATTGGTCTGATGAGTGATGAGTATAGGGAGACTATGACCTCCCTTGATCTAGATGAGAATCCCTTCATGATAAGGTGGGCAATGTAGAAGGTCTTCCTAACTACTTTAGCTACATGGGTGTCGAATGACAGACTACTATCAACCTGGGTCCCCAGGTCCCTGATAACTTCTTCTATGCTCAGTGGATTGCCACCTATTTGGTAGCTAGGCGTAACCTTGTTTTTCCCGAAGGGTATGACTATGCATTTTTTGGCATTTAACTTTAGGCCATGGCTCTGACACCAGTTATCCGTTTCTGTGAGACCCTTCTGAAGGATATCTGTGTCAGATGTGTTTTCTACTATGGCGCCCAGTTTGCAGTCATCTGCAAACTTTGTCAGCCATAACCCTCCTGTGTTTGCTTGTACTTGGAAAAGTAGATGCCAAACAAGAGTGGGCCCAGGACTGAGCCCTGTGGTACACCACTTGTGACAGGCTTTGAGTCTGACATGGCGCCAGCAACTCTGACCCTGTGGGTTCTGTCACTCAGCCAGTTTGCAACCCATCTTGTGATGTATGGGTTAACATTTAAGCTGATGAGTTTTTCAATGATACCCGAGTGGGGTATTGTATCGAAGGCCTTCGCCAGATCGAGGTAGGCTGTATGGACTGCCTTTCCCTCATCAATGGCTTTGGTGACTGTTTGAAAAAGTCAACCAAGTTTAGAAGGCATGATCTGCCTTTGACAAAGCCAAACTGGGATGGATCCAAAGTCTGCAAATTCCCTATGTCTTTATTTATGAGGTCCATTATGATCCTCTCCATGGCTTTGCAGATAAGGCTTGTCAAGCTAATGGGCGGTAATTTCCAGGGTCGGTGGAGGCACCGCCTTTGTGAAGTGGGACCACAGTTGCAGTGCGCCACTCCTGGGTATGTATCCAGAGGTAAGACTATGATTAAACAGCTGTCCTAGCTGTGGGTTTAATTCCTCATTGAGTTCGTGGAGCACACAGCCGGGGACACCATCAGGTCCCATGGATGCTGTGTTTTTGCTTTGGAGAGAGCAGTTCTCACTTGGGCGTTGGAGATGTTTGGGGGCTGCAATCGCTTGGTATAGATATCTCTCCTTTTGGGGAGGGGAGTTTGCACTGAACCTGTCAGCCAGTATGTTGGCAATGTCTGTAGGATCAGTAATCTTCACATCATTTTGAACTAGTTCTGAGCATATCTGGGAGGTTCCTCCCAGGTTTCTAACATAGCTAAAGAAGGCCTTATGATTGTCTTTTGAGTCTTTAGCTATTTTTCTCTCAAAATTTGCTTTGGATGATTTTATGAGAGCTCTTAGTTTTTACTTATAGTGATCAAGGGTGTCTTACCTTTTAAGGATTTTGCTCTATCTTGTAGTAGCTTCCTCCTTTTGTTGTAGAGTTTGTTTATGGCTGGGGTCCACCAGACTGGACGCTTGCCTTTGGTACAAAGAGTCTTTGTTTTGCTTGGGATTGCCTTATCCATGCAGTCCTGCAGGTGCTGGTAGAAGGCATTTGTAAGTGATTCAGCGGCTTGAGTACTGTTTTCCGCCGCTCTGGGGCCTTAAAGGAGACCACACTAGTCTTTAGAAGTGTGAAGTCGGCTTTCGAGAAGTTCTTTACTGTGGTCTTTTTTATTTCAGGTGGGGGTGGGATGAGGACCTCCAGCGAGATTAGTTTGTGATCTGATCTCACCAGTGAGGGTATACTTCCGGTGTTGAACATTGTGCTCCCATGTTCGTGATGATGAGATCAAGTATGTTTTCTCCTCTTGTGGGGATGGTGACTAGTTGTTCCATGGCATTTGAGTTTATGAATTCCAGGAACTTTTGGGCTAGGGTGTTTGGGCTTGAGTAGTGTTCCCAGTCTATATTAGGGTAATTGAAGTCACCTAGTATGATGGTGTTTGGTGATACATTTATCCCTCTAGTGTTTTCAGGAAGGCCATGTGAGGTTCCTGAGTTTGTGAGGGTGGCCTGTAACATGCTACAATTTGCAGAGCAGTCTTGCCTATGGTTAATTGCACCTGGATGGTCTCCGATGCATCGTGCGTTGCCACCAGTCTTGAGGTGTGGGTGTCTTTGATGAATATGGATACCCCCTCCTTTCTTGGTATTGTCCGGATTTTGGGGCCGGAACGCATGATAAGAGGTAAAACCTGATAGTGCTGGGGTGCTCTCAGGAGCCTTGAACCAGGTTTCTGTCACTGCACAGACATCGATGTTCTCCATACTGAGAAGGGCCTCGAGTGCGTGCATTTTGAGATTTAGACTTCTGGCATTGAGCAGCATTACCCTTAGTTTTTTCCTTTTTGTGTTCTAGGGTGGTAGGTTTAGAATTTGAGCCTTGCCTAAAAAATGCACTATGGGGGTGGCAAGAGCCTTTGCCAATATCCGGAATCCCAGGGTTGACAGGTGCAAGCCGTCCTTTGCGAAGCAGCGTGGCTTGTCCAGCATGTCATCCCAGGCATACAAACATTGGATCCCCTTTGAATGACACCAGAGTTTAAGCCAATTGTTAAAGCTGATCATCTTATCTCTGTATTGTGGCATCATTCTTGGTGAAGGTAGGATACTGCTCAAGGTCAGGGTCATACCTGCCTGGGCTACATAATCAGAGAGCTCCTCAATGTCTCTTTTCATGTAGTCCAAGGAGGTACGTCTCAGGTCGTTTACACCAGCGTGGACAATGACTGAGTCGTATTTGTACCTGCTGTTGAGAGACCTGAGTGCTTGCGTTATGTGGCGGATTCTAGCACCCGACAGGCAGCTTACTGTGACCTTCTCCTTACTCAGTCTGGTGAGCGGGGCGTCAGTGTGTCTGACTATGGAGTCACCAATGACTAGTGTGTCTGGCATTGTGTTTGGCCTTAAGGGCTGTGACTGTTTGACACTCTGACTGTGAGGTCTATGTGTTGCAGGTGTTGTGTTCTGAGGTGGTGGTTGTTTGGGTGTCTGCTTTGGTGGCCTCTGCTGTTTTGGTAGATTTTTGATCAGAGCCATGAGTATGTCTTTGTGTGTTTATGTGTATGATTTGAGGTTGTGATGGTACTATGTGAGACTGGGTCTATAGTGTGTGTGGTAACCTTCTCCTCCTGACTGGTCTTGCTAGTCCTATGTTGAGAGAGCTCAGCCTCCAGTTTGGCCGTATAGTTGCATCTCTCGCATGTATTTGTGTTTTGTGGGAGGAGGAGAGGGTTGTCTGTGTACATGAGGCAATTGTAACATTGCCTCAATATTCCCAGGTTCACCAGCTGAGCAGGAGAGGACACTAGCAACTGATCCCTCGACATGCTAGAAGGACTAGACAAAAAACTTTAAAAGAGATTCCGGGGATGTGGGTGACCGAGAAATGGGGTTTTGCCTTTTGGGGTGCTATCTATAAGAGTGCTGTATCAAGGTAATAAGTACTGTAGGAGCAAGTGCTAGGTTTAACAGATAGAGAAAAGTCTACTTGGAGTCAAGTAGAGATGATCTTTTTAGGTATTAGAGAAAGTGCTAGTAACAGGGATGCTTAAAGGTAAGATTGAAAAGAATGCACTCTGCAGTGTGCACTAGAGAAGTTAGATATGAAAGTAGGTATTTTTAAAACAGCAAGATGGACTGAAAGGGGTGGTTACTTTTGTATTTTGGTACTATGAAATACTGTAGGATGGCCAATAAATTAAAATAACTGAAGGGGTATGGTTTTGTGATTACTCACATAAGCCAGTGAAAGTAGAGAGAAATGAGATATATGGTCAGATTAACATAAGAGGCGGGCAACTAGAAAGACAGTGGTATTTAACAAGACAACTTAAATGGGTGGGAGGGAGGGAAAAATTCTGCTTGACTCAGAACAGAGAGAGCTGTGGTCTCTTTTGAAGTTTTAATATGCTGTTTAAAACAGAATGCAAGCAAAACACAAGATAAAGAAAACAAACTACAGTATTCAAAATATAGAAAGGCAATACAGAAATACAAAAAATAACAGCAAACTAACCTTTCCTTCACAGCAAAGTGTAGCAGAGTCTGGATGAGCCTTTCTGGTACAATTAGTATAAGCAACAATGCAACAATGACAACGATCAAAAGAGAAATCAAAATAATAGGTTATTTCTGTCTCTAGTGGCAACAATGAGCAAGTGAAGTATCATCCAATTGATCCATGTGAAGTAATTGTAGAACAACAGCAAATAGCCTATAAATGAGTAATAAGAAGTACAGTAACTGTAAAGTAAGTTGCTACAATTAAGTAGTTTATATATATATTAATAACAAGAGACAGCTACCAACCAAAGGTCCAACTCCACAAGTTTCGGAAGAATTAGATGAAAATAAAGATGAAAGTAGGACCACCACGAACCACAAAACAAAATGAAACTCGTATTTGAAAAACAAAGAAATATTTAATGAAACAAGCGCTTTCACGTGCTGTAAGACATGCTTCTTCAGGTTTTACTCACATAACAATTGAGTCCATATATATATATATATATATATATATATATATATATATATATATATATATATATGTATATGCAAAACCTAAAATTCAATAAATTAACAAATTGGTAAATTGGTGCCAACAATCAATCTATTAACCAGTTAACAAAAAAAACACAAAATATGCTTACAATCTGTTTGATCAAATACATCAAATTTTCTCATTCTATTACAAAGGTAAAAACCTCACTAGATAAAATTACTAAAAAATAATATTGAGGCGTCTCGAAGACGTGCTCAAGCAGTCGAGGGTGGAGAAAAAGAAAATTCTCCGGCGAGAACACAGAGGTAAGGCGAAGAAGCAGGAACTAAACGGCCAGGTTTTTAATATATCCAAACATGAATTGAATGACTCTGATGTGACTTTATTAAACAGGGGTCTCTCCTTTATTCCCTCCTAAGGTAGTGACCTCACTGAGTTATTAACTGATGTACGCATGTTTGGTAGGTCCATTTCATTGAAGTTATTGAAATGATGGAGGGCATTGTGTTGGACCTAACTTTGATTATAAACGTAAAGGTACGTTTATACCTAGTATGCCTGCGAGTGTTGAATGCTTTATACAGCTATGTGAAAAAGATTTTTATGCATATTTTTTGGAAAAAAAGAAAAAATGTCAATATTTTAATTTGAGCGCACAAGAAAGATGCTCTTTAAACAATCTTATGTATGATTCTGAGGTGACGATAAAACCAGCTGATAAAGGGGGAGGGGGGGAGGGGTGGTGTTATTAGATACGGATCAATATAATTCTTTGATGTTAGAGCTGCTGGCTGATAATGAAACATATGTTGGGATTAGGAAGGAGAATATAGAAAGAGTTAAGAAGAGGGTCTATGATGAATTGTATGACCTCCTTATGTGCAGACAGATTTCGTATGAACTTTATGATTATTTTAATATTGAATACCCAGTGATTCCGCATATTAAAGGTCTTCCCAAGGTACACAAGGGGGTTTTTCCACCGCCCTTGTGACCGATAGTAGCGGGACAAGGTTGGCTTACTGAAAATATATCTCGCTACTTGGAGAATAATTTAGGCCCTTTAGTTAGGAGTATACCCACAGTTTTGAAGGACACTTATCAACTAATAAATGATTTGGATTCTTTAAAGATCCAACCTGATTCCCTTTCTTCCTTGGTGTTAGTTACCCTGGATGTTAAAAATCTATTTACAGACATTCCTAATACCTACGGTTTGGAAGCAGTAAGAGAATTGCTGCATGCAATCGGTAGCTATACCAGTGATAAACAAACCCTTATGTGTACTCTGTTAGATATAGTTCTACAAAATAATGTTTTTATGTTTCAGGATATGTTATATTTACAAGCATGGGGTGTCGCTATGGGCATCCCATGTGCGAACTCTTATGCAAATTTGGTGATGTACTACTGGGAGGAGGAGCATGTCTTTAACACTGCATTCTTCCAGCATGTTTTGCTGTATCGATGTTTTGTAGATGATATATTAATAGTTTGGGATGGTGAGTTGAATTTATTGAGAGATTGTGTTTCCTATTTGGAGACAACTACGACTTTTCTGAGATTTACTATGGAAACTTCTCCCTCAGAGATACATTTTTTAGATGTGACTATCCGTAAAGATGGGGTAGGACAGATGTTGACTTCGTTGTATAGGAAGATGTGCTGGAGGAATGCTTTGTTGCATTTTGACAGCATGCATCCCCATTATACTTTTCCATATGTTGTTAAGAGCCAATATTCTAGAATTATTAATATCTGTACAGATCCTATTGATAGGTGTACACAGCTAGAGCATTTGAATGAATTATTTCAGAATAGAGGCTACACAGAGAAGATAATAAATAATGTAAGGGAATTGGTAGGTATTAGTTCTGAAGGTACAAGGGATAACTATCCTCGAGTTTATAATAAAAGGAATGGAGGTCATAAGGTGAAAAGCTCAAAGGAAGTGGCCTCTAAAATAGATTGTTTAACTATTATGATCAGATATACAAATGATAACATGAAAATCACAGAAATAATCAAGAGGAATTGGAAGGTGTTGTTGTTAGATAAAAGTGTTTTAGATCTAGTAGGGTGTACCCCGAGGTTTAGCTACAGGAATAGTAGGAATTTGAAGAGGTTACTATGTTTAGAGAAATGTAATGGGTGCTCGAATGAAGTTAGACAGGTTTTGGATAATGGAACACATCCATGCAATAGGTGTAATATGTGTAGATATATTACTAAAGAGCAGGAATTTATACATCCTTGTATAGATTACGTCTTTAGACCCAGATTTCATGCATCTTGTAATAGTATACATTTGATATATCTAGCAACTTGTATAGAATGTGCAGCTTTCTATGTAGGCATGACGTCCAGGAAACTTAAGGACAGGATTTATAACCATATTTATGATATAAGGAAGATGAATTCCACCAATGCATTGGTTAAACATATTGATACAAATCCCGAACATAGTTTTGAGTTTAGAGTGCTACAAATGGTTAGGTTAAATAAACGAGGGGGGGACAGGTTAAGTCATCTTGAATTAGTTGAGCTAGATTGGATTTTTAAATTGAGAGCTCATATTGAACCTGGATTGAACCAATATGTTAGCATCAGGCCGGCTTTGATTGCTCGTAGATAATTAGAGTTATATATATTTTATATGCAATATATAAATATGTTTTTAATTGTCTTTTATTATTGTCATAATTTCAATGCATTTTTTATTTTTTAGTAATTTTATCTAGTGAGGTTTTTACCTTTGTAATAGAATGAGAAAATGTTGATGTATTTGATCAAACAGATTGTAAGCATATTTTGTGTCTTTTTTGTTAACTGGTTAATAGATTGATTGTTGGCACCAATTTGTTAATTTATTGAATTTTAGGTTTTGCATATATATATATATATATATATATATATATATATATATATATATATATATATATATATATATATATATATATATGGACTCAATTGTTATGTGAGCAAAACCTGAAGAAGTGTGTCTTATAGCACGTGAAAGCGCTTGTTTCATTAAATATTTCTTTGTTTTTCAAATACGAGTTTCATTTTGTTTTGTGGTTCGTGGTGGTCCTACTTTCATCTTTATTTTCATCTAGTTTATATATATATATATATATATATATATATATATATATATATATATATAATATATATTTTTTTTAGGGCAGGGGTCCATCTTTAGTTGATCATTTAAGTATACTTTAATACGTGTACATATGTATACCCTTTCAAAAGAAAAGGAATTAGGAAATTATACTCTTATTGTAGATAGCTGATAGGTGTTGTTAACAAGTGGGAGTGGGGTCTACGTGGAGACTATAAAATTTAGGGGATGAAATTTGATGTGGGCTTATGTGGTATTAGCCTGGCTTGGTGCAGGAGCAGAGCCAGTTGTTAGTGAGGTGGTCATTGAGCAGAGTTTTGAATTGGTGTAGGTTGGTAGCATTTAGGATGTGTTGGGGATTGAGTTCCAAAGTTTAGAAATGTGGTGGGAGTAGAGGGCATCCCCAGATTTGTTGGTGCTTTTGGATACTTGAGGGAGTGTTTTGTGTGAGGATCGTAATTGCTGAGTGTCGGCATATGGCTGGCATAGTTGTTGTAGGGCTGGGGTTCTGTTTAGCTGGTATATTAGTTGGTGGGTAAAGAGAATTTGGGTATAGGTTAGTTGCTGTGGGAGATCTAGCCAATTTATTTGTTGTAGGGCAGAGCAGTGGTGGGACCTACATGGGGAGCTAGTGGTGAATTTGGATATTTTATTGTAGGCTGATTCAAGTTTGGCAAGGTCAGTTTTGTTAAGGTTTGTAAAGATGGGAGAAGCATAGAGAACAGTAGATAAGAGATGAGTCCTGGCGATGCTTAGTCTAGATTGGCTAGTTAGGAAAGGATTAATTCGGTAAAGAGAGTCTAGTTTGATGTGTTTTTTAATGGTTTGAGAGAGGTGTAGGTTGAATTTTAATTTGCTATCAATTGTGGCACCTAGTAATTTGGTATGTGAGCTGGTGTTTATAAATGTGTTGTTGGAGGAGTGGATTTGAAAAGTGGCTGAGGGATTGGGTGTTTTGGTGGGGAGAAAGAGCATTAGTTTGGTCTTGTTTGGGTTCAGTATGAAGTTAGTGTTACTTAGCTAGGATTCTACTTCTAGGAAGGATTGTTGTGTTATAGCCTGTAGTTGTGTTAGAGAGGGGGCGGAGCATATCAGGATAGAGTCATCTGCATATTGGATGACAGAGGCGAGGGATGTGGATTTATAGAGTTGATTTGTGAAAATGGTAAAAAGTAGGGGGCCTAATATGGAGCCTTGTGGAACTCCTATGTTAACAGGGAGCAAAGATCATAGCTCCTGTTGCCATCTAACAGCCTGCTGGCGTTTGGTTAGATAGCTGTGGAACCAAGCTAGGGAAGAATGATTGAGATGTAATGTGGCCAATTCTGACAGCAGTTTTTGGTGTGAAACTATGTTGAATGCCTTTGAGAGATCTGGAAAGATGGGTGATACATATTCATTCTGATTTCTGTGTTCATTTATTGTGTTAGTAAAACTGAGGAGGGTGGTTGTGGTGTTGTGGTGGGGGTGAAAACCATGTTGTGTGTTTGGTAGGAGGTTATTGGAGAGAAGGTAGTTTAGAAGTTGGGAGTGAATACATTTTTCTAGTATTTTGGAGTGAGGTGAAAGAATGGCAATGAGCTTGTAATTAGTAAGCTCGGTAGAGTTGCCACCTTTATGCAGTGGGGTGATATAGGAGGCTTTCCAGATTAGTGAAACATAGTTTTTGGAGATAGCGTGGTTGAAGAGGATAGAAATGGGGTTATCTATGACTTTGGAAGCAGCTTTGAGGAATTCTGATGGGAGGTTGTCAGCAGGTAGGCTGGTGGGCTTGAGCTTACTGACTAGTTTGTTTATGGTATGGGTTGGGACAGGGTTAAAGGAGAAGGAGTTTACACCATCATTGTTTGCTATTGGGATTGTAGTAGTGATGTTTTGGTTATAGTTAATAAGTGAGTGAATTGTGTTTATGAAAAAGGAATTGAATTGTGTAGCGATGTTATCATTTGATGGGGGTGTTGTAGGAATGGGGGTGGACGTACTACCAGGTTGCAGGAGTTTGTTTATAGTGGCCCAGAATTTTTTTGAGTTTTTGTTTCTTTGCTGTGCAGTGATGAAGTAGGCTTTTTTGTCGGCTTTTATCTGGGATTTGGCAATATTCCTAAGTTGTTTGAAAAGTAGAAGTTTGTCACTGCTTTTGCTAGTTAGCCAGTGTTCCCATGCCTTGTCCCTTTCTTTTAGTAGGTCTTTGGTGTTGTTTCTAAGCCAGGGTGTGTGGTGATGTTTTATTCTAGCTATTCTGCAGGGGGCCAGGCTGTTTAGGATGTTGAGGAAGGTGGTGTTAAAGTGTTGAACAGTGTCATCTATTGGTAGTGTTTTGAGGAGGACCAGTTAATTTGCTGGAGGAGGGAGTTGAAAGTGTGGGTATTAAATTGTTTCTTGTTGCAGATTAGCCTATAAACTACTTGTCTGGGCGGACTAAGATTGTTTCTGATTAGGTAGGTATGTGGGTAGGTGGTCACTTATGGTACTGGGAAGGCATCCTGCTAGAAGGGGTGTGTTATTTTTATTTGTGAGAGTCCAATCCAGAATGGATTGACTTTGGAGGTGTGTCTGTTCTTGTGGGGTTTTGTATTAGCTGGGAGAAACCATATAGGTTTATGAAATTGGATGGATTATTGGAATTATAGGTGGAACAGTCAGTGTTGAGGTCACTCATAATGATGGTTTCTTGGTGGAAGGTTGTGGTTAGCCAGTGACGTATGTCTTTAACTGTGCTAGAGTTATCTCCTGGAGGGATATAGATAGCCATTATGATTAGTGTTTTCTTGTTGTTGATATCCAGTTTGGTGATGAGTAATTCTACATTTTGATGTAGGAAGTGTGGTGTTGATAACTTCTAGGGCTATATTTTGTTTAAACATTATTGCTACACCTCCTCCACATTTATTTTGACGATCAAGTCTATATATGTTGTACGCTGGGGGAAGTATTTCATTGTTTTTGACATGTGGCTTAAGCCAAGTTTCAGTCAAAATGGTTATGTCAGGGGAATGTAAGTCAGTTAGTGCATGAAGGTCATGGATTTTGTTTAGTATACTTCTTAGATTTATATTAAGGAACAGCAGGGAGTGCTGTTTGGGGTGGGGAATAGATTGTGGTATAAGTCGTAGTTTGTTTATTTGTAGTCTTGGGGCCAGGGTTCAGGTGGATGTCACCACTGAGTTTTAGTTGTGATAATATATGAAATAAAGTTTTTATAAGTTTGCTTAGTTAATTGTGGTTTCTAAATAGTGGTTCATTTTTGTGTCTGGTTTAGTGGTATTTAAGTGGGAGGTAGTCTATTTTTGTGTTGTTGTAGAGGTTAGGCGAAATTTGGGAGTTGTAGTGGTGGGTTATGGGCAGTGGAGAGTTAGTGATGGACTTGGTAGGGTGGTCATAGTAGATGGGACTGTGGAAGTTAGTTAAATGATAAAGAAGGGCTAGTGTGAATAGGTTGGCTGTGTGGAGAGATAAGATAGTAAATAGTGTTTTAGTGGATGTAATGATGTGTGTTTTAGTGAATGTAACATTGTGTGCTTTATTAGTGGGTTGAGGTTGTTAGAGTGGGACTAACAGTGTGTGGTTAGAGTGTGTTGTCAAATGTTGGAGAGAGAGGTGATAGTTGTGAGTTTGTGGGTATGTGGTAGAGCAGGGGTCAAATCAGATAGGAGGGTGAATATGTGTGAGGTGTTAGAGGAGCAGAATGTGTAGGTGGATATGTGTTGTATTGTAATGGTGGGGGAGGGGGATATACTGGAGATTGGCCTGTTTTGATTACAGGGTGTGACAAGTGTTAGATGTGTATGAAACAAGAGGGTTGTTTGTATTGACAGCATCAATGTATTGATAGCATTTTGTAATGGTAATGGTAAAAAGGGTAAGATTAGTTAAAGGTTAATATATGTCTGCTAATGGACTGGTGTTGTTAAGATCAGTGTGGAAATGTGAACTACTTTATAATGGAAAATTGTATATGTGGTCATTGGTAGATACGTGTGAATGGGAATGGTTAGGTTTAGATAAATTTGAGTGATTTGGGGGTGGAATGGAGGCAGGGTAGGGGAGTGGAGTGAAGCCCAAGCGTAGCGAGGGCAGAACGGAGTGAGCAGAGCCAAGTTTTATGACTGCACAGCAAGGAATAATCAGTCACTTAGACTACCAGGTAATGTGAAAGGTATCTATGCAGCTGACAGTTTTATAGACTAGGAATTCTTAGAGAAATAGAAACCTTATGCCAGGATTGATTATGGAGTGGGAGAAATATGGGCAAGTGTATTGGGGAAGGAGAAGACTGAGTAAAACAATGATACCAAACTAGAAAGTATTGGGTTTAGAGAGATGTCTGGTGGGAGTTGCCAGTAGTGTGCACTCCCTGAATACATTCTAATGAAATTTACAATCATAGAAGGGTTAAAGCCTTAACATACACTGTAATGTTCATTTACTTTAAGTAAACTGGCCACAGACTTTTGAAGATGCAGCTTGCTGGTAGAGAACTGCTATAGGGATGCCTCATAGTGTGTGTATTAGCTGGCAAATGGAGGTCACATGACTGGAAGATGCCAAAGCAGAAGGCAGAACAGGCTAGAATAGTTAAATACCATAACAGTACAGTAATCAGTAACAAGCAGCAATGCAACACCAGTGATCAAAAAGCACAGCTGATAATTGAGATAAGCTAGGTTGGTCTCTGTCTTTCTAGTATTACTAATTGGCAATAGTGCAAAATTACCTGAATAGTAGTAGTAGCAGCAGTGCAGTGTTATCTTAGATATTGCTAATCATGAATAAGAACCCTAAGCAACAAGACAGTACAATATTGCTTAAACATAATGGTACCTCTATGAATAAAACATCCAAAAAGTATACATACCTGAAAGCCAGAGCTATTGCATAGAGGGATAAAGCCCTATCTATGGCATAGATGACCCGGGTTCAAGTAACATCTTGGATGTTTGAGGCACTGGCAGACATGGTTGGGCAGGCACATCTCACAAGACAGGACATTTTCTGATGACACTTCCTAAGGTCAGGCATGGTCCAATGAGGGAGCAGCCTTTGGACAAGTTTGGTGAACTTAGGGGAGGTGGTAGGGTCTCAGATAGGTTATAAAAAATACCTCCCATATTGAAGATAGACGGCACCACACCCTAGGATGCCCTTAAGCTACTTCCTGTACCTAGCTTGAAATTTCTCAGTGATGGGGGGAGTGCTGGTAGATCAAGTGAAGTACGTGGGGAACTGGGAAGGCTGTCAGTATGACAGAAAGGGGACAAAAAACTTAAACCTATCAAACTTATTCATATTCCTTGTTGTTACCTGAAATAATATTTTCCATGTAGCCTTGTATGCATGGAGAGATAAATGTAATAGCTTTAATAGAGCCATATTATAATGCATCTCTGGCTCAGGAATATTCAAACTGTCATCTGCTTTGAAATTGTCATCTTATCCTAGGGCATACTTAAGTTTACCACCATCACACATAAAAATCTCTTTTCATATTTATGCTTTTTCTAAAAAAATCTACTGGAATATCAAATAAAAATGATTAAAGCATTGGATTACACTGTGGTGTGTCGTGTTCTTTTACTTAAGAAAGAAAGACGCGGGACAACTGTGTGCTGTTGCTACCAACTCCAAACTTTATTGACAAGCCAGCGTACAATACAATCAACATCCTTCCTGTCTCACAGTCCTTACGTCATGCACCTCTCCGCCCCCACAGAACATTAGCTAGGCAAAACAACTCAGTCCATTGAATACACCACATCTCCTTTTCTATAAGGCCCCTTTTCCCTTATTACAAAGCCCAGATCTATTCAATCTCTTCGTCTTCACTACGAACTTGGTGCGTGGCCACAACTGCTCACTTAGCCATGTTCAGATTACTATAACACAAATGACATTGCTATTTACAGACTGTTCACTACAAATCCAATCGGTCCGGCTTGTTAATAATCCTTCCTGATCTGGTCCTCACAACATCACTATGTACCCGGGTTTCCGGGGAAAGGCCATTGCAAGGTGGCAAGGCCTCAGCGGTCTTACTTGACTCACTCTCCTGACCCACAGGGTTTGATTTGCACTCAAGCTCTGGCAAGGGAATCAGATGCACACGGTTTCTCCGCACAGTCCCTTGGGGCACGTCTACCTTAAATGACCTCGGCGAGTAATGCTTTAGGTCTACAGTACCTGGGGTCTTCATATCTGTCACCCACACCTGGTCACCGGGCAACACATCACCCAGCGGCCTTGCCCGATGGCGTCGGTTGTAGTTTGCCGCATTATACACCCTCTTCTCCTCCTCTTTCCCCACGAGCCTTCTCCAGTCGGGCAGCACCGGGTCCAACTGCGAAGGATGAATCGGAAGAGAAGTCCGCAACCGACGTCCCATGAGAAGTTCTGCAGGGCTATAGCCATTCTGCAGTGGCGTTGTCCTGTACGCCAGAAGAGCCATGTACGGATCGACACTTTTCTTAAGCAGGTTCTTCACAGTCTGAACCGCATGTTCCGCCTCCCCGTTACTTTGCGGGAACCTGGGGCTGCTTGTAACATGCTCGAAGCCATACGCCGTTGCGAAGTCCGCAAAAGATTGGCCTGAAAACTGAGGGCCATTATCGGACACGAGGACCTCTGGGATACCATGGCGAGCGAAGAAGGACTTTAGGTGGTTGATGACCTCGTCGGATTTGCTATGTTTCAACAATGCGATCTCAAGAAACCTGGATAAGTAATCCACAGCAAGAAGGTAAGTATGTCCTTTTAGTTCAAATAAATCCGTGCCCACTCTTTGCCATGGTCTGTCCGGACATTCAGTTGGGATGAGGGGCTCAGGATGATTCCTCCTCTCTGAGATGCACGTCCTGCATCCCGAAACCATGTCGTTTATCTGTTGGCTGAGCCCAGGCCACCAGACAGTCTGACAGGCTCTGGCTTTGCACTTCACGATACCTTGATGTCCCTCATGTAATTTTAACAACACCTCATTACGCATGGCAGAGGGGATAACAAGGCGTGAATCTTTTAACAGCAACCCATCTTTCACTGTTAATGTAGAACGATCTGGCCAGTAGCTCTTCAGCAAGGGTTCCTGGTTCGCATACAGCGCCACCCCTGACTGCACAAGTCCATAACCCGCACACACACACTGTCTGCTTTCAGCTGCTCCGTAGTGTCTGGAGGAAGGAAGGCTTCACCTGCATGTTTTCCACAATACTGTTCACATAGATATCCGTGTCCTCCATCAACTTTGTTTCCTCCAGTGTTAGCCTGGTTTTAAGTGGAGAACGTGACAAGGCATCTGCCACCCACAGTGATTTCCCTGGAGCGTACTGCACTGTGTATGAGAACTGCATCAGTCTCATCCTGAAGCGTTGGATTCTAGGCGGCAGAAGATCCAGCGCCTGACCTCCAAGCAATGAAACCAGGGGTTTGTGATCAGTTTCTAGACAAAACGATTTTCCTAATAGGTAATCTCTGAAGCGTTCACATGCCCAGGTAGATGCTAGAGCCTCTTTCTCAACCTGGGCATATCGTTGCTCTGTAGGTGAGAGTGACCTTGATGCGTAGGCCACAGGTCTCCAGCCATCCTCCCATTGTTGCTGCAGCACGCTCCCTAACCCAAAGGATGATGCATCCGCAGAAACCTTCGTATCCCTATTCGGGTCGTATACAGCCAAAACTGGAGGTGAGGTGATCGCATCTTTTAAGTCATTGAATGCCTTTTCCTGGTCCCCCCCCAGTACCAGCTATTCTTTTTTGATAGTAAGTCTCTCAGAGCTCTATCTCTCTCAGCTAAATGAGGGATGAACTTCCCCACCTGATTCACCATGCCCAGGAAACTCCTGAGTTCTCCTACTGTTGCAGGTGCTTCCATCTCCGTGATGGACGCGGTCCTCCTTGGGTCTGGGCTTATGCCAGAATCCGTGATGACATGGCCCAAGAAGGTCACTTTGCTCCTTGACAGGTCACATTTCCCCACATTCAGCGTGATGCCTGCCTCTTCCAGTCTCTTTAATGCCGCATGAAGCCGGGCATCGTGTTCCTCCTGGCAACGACCCCAGACCAGCACGTCGTCCATGTGGCAAATCACCCCTTCTAGTCCTTCAATGACCTCTGCCATCATGCGTTGAAAGTGTTCGGGTGCAGAGTTAATGCCAAAGGGAAGGCGATTAAAGCAAAACCGCCCAAAGGGGGTTATGAATGTGGTAAGCGCAGCCGACTCCTCTGACAAAGGAATTTGCCAAAATCCCATATTGGCATCCAGTTTACTAAACACCTTCGCCCCGGCAAGCATCCCAAGACTCTGCTCGACCGAGGGCAGCACGAACCTCTCCCTGCATACGTATTCATTTAACTTAGTGTAGTCTACACATAGTCTCAGTCTGTTACTGTCTTTCTTTGGGACGACAACCATGCCTGCACACCAGTCAGTAGGTTCCTCCATTCTGGTAACAACACCCAGCATCTCCATCCTCATTAACTCCTCCTTCACTTTCCCCATCAAAGGTAGGGGTATCCTCCTGGGGGTCTTCAAAGAGTATGGCACCGCATTTGGCTGAAGCTTTATATGGTATTTCCGCTGCACTACCCCCAGCCCAGAGCACAGTTCAGGGTATGAGGCCTTCAAAGACTCCATGGTAATAGTGTCAACCCGCTTCAGGAGACCCAGCCCCAAAATAGCAGGAAGACCTAAAAGCGGCGTGCGGAGGCCTTTAACAACATACACCTTCTCGCAGGTCTGTCTTTGTCCATAACCAAGCTGAAGCACCAAGGATCCTGTGACCTCCAGTGGCGTCCCTCCAGGCCCCAACAAGGGTCTCTCCGGCCGCTGGAGCAGAGGAGCATCCTTCCCCCTGAACAAGTTGTCCAGGTCTGACTTGGAAATAACAGTAACATCCGCCCCCGTGTCTAGCTTGAAAGTCATAGATGTGCCCTCTATTTGAACCTCCACAATCCAGGAATGGTTCCCGGAGGAGACAGAACCAAGGAAAAAGCCCTGTTCTTCACGCTCGCCAAGCTCCTCGTCCTCCTCGATACACTGCACCGCCTTAATCTGCCTGCAAACTCGCTGGTAGTGGCCCTTCTTCCCACACGAGCGACATCTTGCAGCAGTCGCCGGGCATAGGAGTTTATGATGAAATGGGCCCCCACACCTGTAACACTGCGAAATCGGAGCGTCTTTACCCTTTTGCGTCTGTCGCTGAAAAATCGGTGTCAAGGCCTTGCCCCAACCTTTCGAGGTCTCCAGCCGGCGTTTGGTGTCGAGTGGTGTCTGCACAGCGTTCACGTTATACTGCAGGGCACTAATATCGCACCTCAAGGCCGTCTGCTGCTTCTTTACCTCCTCCGACTGTCTGGCCATGTTTACAGCTCTCTCCAAGTCCAACTCTTTCTCCATCTGCATCCGCTCGGACAGTCTGGTGTCAGCCAAGCCCACAACAATTCTATCTCTTATGAGCTCATCGTGCAGTGTCCCATAATTGCAGTGCTCAGCTAAAGCATGCAAAGCAGTAACAAAAGCATCAACAGTCTCATTCAGTTCTTGTTTCCGCATGTTAAATCGTGCGTTCATAAACAATGTTCTTTTTGACAATAAAAAATCTTTCGAAGCCGTCTTTCACTTTGGCATACTCCTGATGCTCTGCATCGGTTAGTTTGAGGCCTCTCAGGACATCGTCTGCCTCATCGCCCATGCAGTATATCAGGGTGTTCACCTGGTTCCCTTCTGGGTTCGAAGATAAATTGCTGGCCTGACGGAACCGTTCAAAGCGGCGTATCCATCGTGTCCATTCATGAGGTTTGGAGAAATCAAAGGGCTCAGGCGGCTGAATGCTAAACGTAGCATTTGGAGCGCTAGCCACCATGTTAATCCTAGCACGCGGCTGCCGACCATTCTCTTCGTCCAACATGTCCGCCCCCACGGCACTAGGCTACTCGTACGGTCTTCAGCAAGCATTCAGCAGTCCCAGGCACAGCCACACAGCACTTCTGACACCATGTCGTGTTCTTTTACTTAAGAAAGAAAGACGCGGGACAACTGTGTGCTGTTGCTACCAACTCCAAACTTTATTGACAAGCCAGCGTACAATACAATCAACATCCTTCCTGTCTCACAGTCCTTACGTCATGCACCTCTCCGCCCCCACAGAACATTAGCTAGGCAAAACAACTCAGTCCATTGAATACACCACATGGTGTGGGCTACATCCGTTTTTATCTGCTGGTAAAGTTGTGTTTGGAGTATCTTCAGCAGTTCCTTTTGTTTTTTCTCATTTATAATAACAGCTATAGCTCAAAAAGAATAAAGCCCTGACTATGGCACATGAAACCTGAGTTTTATTGTCAGCTTGGGTACCAACCAGAGTTGGCAGGGGAGGATAGGAGTGAGCGGCCACTACCAGGTCAGTCATTCTGGGGACAGAGAGTTGACTTTGGTTCAGCACTTGAGTGACATCTAGTGGGAACACTGTGTGCTCCACCCATGGATCATAAGTCTGTATAACACATATGCACACATGGTGTAAATGATAAAAATTGTGCAACAAGCAAAAGGCCGTTAATAACAACAGAGAACCTCAAAATAAATATATGATTAAAAAATCCAAACTTTATTCACCACTAGATAAGCACTTTCATTTCACAACATGTAAAACTTCCTCAGACAAAATACCCTGAAAACATTCAGTGTTTAAATATAATTAAAAATCACATGATAAAACTTGCTGGTATTAAAATTAAAGTAATAGTGTGCAGCTGACCCAGAAATCCATTCACTAAAACATTCACATTGTTGAGCTCTTTTCATTGTATGTACAAAAGTATAACCTGAACAGATGAACAACAAACTCCAACTAACCTCTTGCAGTGCTGATAGGCAGACAATTCGAAGCCAGCAAATTAATTCATTTATTTTTTTATTGGATTTATTGACCGGGAAAGTCCACTGGACCTGGAGGAGCCCATTTTCAGTGGAGGCCCAGGGAGAAAAGCTCCACATTATTACTTACAATTAATTAAAAACAGTGTTAATACATAAATAAAATGGACACAATAGAAAATATAAGGCAGAATTGGCAGAGATATAATTTCATTAATTACATACAAAGGACAAATTCTTTAAGTGAGAGCATAAATAGAAACTGAAGTATAAAAGTCAGCTTAGAACAAAAGAGTAAGGATGTAATATAAGTGAGTTAGAAAATAGTATATACATGTGAATGTGTAGTATTCAAAGTTGGGGAGTGTAGAGTTCAGGGTGAAAAGCAAATTAAAACCAGCAATGAATTTTATTGTTCAAGCTGAGCACTTTTATTCCTGTATTTAATGGAACTTCATCAGAACTACATTACACAAATGTAAAACACATTTAAATACAAAACCTTAAAATGATGTGACTTCTACCAGCCATTAAAATTCTGAAAAGGATTAAGTAATTAATCACCTCAAGAACCATTATAATATTTTTATTTTAAAACTGGATTTATAGTACATGCCTCATTTAATCCTGGAAGGCACTCAGCATTTAATCTAAGCTGCCATTTAAATTCACATGCATCAAGATGTTCTGTAATAAACCATCCTTGAAGATTTTTCCATTTTTCTATTTCAAAAAAAAAAAAAAAACAAAACAATGAATGATTGTTAAAATTGACTATATGTCTATACAAAGCATTAGTTGTTTTCTCTTTTCTTATGTCTGATAAATGCTCGTATATACGGTCTTTTAATCTCCTAGCAGTTTTTCCTATATAAAATGCTGGGCACAGTTTGCACTTTACCATTTATTCTACTTGTTTCATGTAACAGGAATAGTGTCCATGTATTTTGCATGTAATGTTGTGGTCACATGGGTGCTCCGGTTTCCTCCCACATTCCAAAGACATGCAGTAGGTGGATTGGACACTCTAAATTGGCCGTAGGTGAGTGTGTGTATGCGAGTGAGTGGTACAAATGAACTACTGCGGCACGGCTAGCCACCCAATGGTGTAAACCTTGGTTCAAGATGATTGTCACTGCTGAAGAGATACCCTGACCCCATGTGCAAAATGGGAAAAGGGGTTGAGGATTGATGGATGGTTTCCAGTACAAAAATTGACACTCATAATATATTGGAGCATTTTTTTTTCCAAACACCTTTATTGAATGATGACTTGTGACATAGGCAAATTTACATTCATGTAAAATTAATCACACTATAATTAATATAATTAACATAAACATTTTACTTTACATATATTGCTATATTTCATATAACCTAAGCAACATTACATAAACTAATCAATTCCTGCCTTCTTTTAAAAAAGAAAGATCTTTATTAAACCATCACTTACTGCATAGGCAATCATGCATTTATACAAATGAAAGCAAGTCACATCAACGCAATCCTAGTTGCAAGCATTTTACATCACAAACCATACTGACACACTCCCAGCTGCAAACATTATACTTCACTTATAATCTACCCAATTTTTTCAGACATTACACAGCTTATTTAAGTCCTAATGTCTTTTAAACCTCATTCTTCCTTTGTATTGTTCCCACAATTCCCATTTTTTTCTATGTACTGTGCTCCTACCCTTTTCTAGAGATCTCAGCTCCAGTTGTTTTATCTCTGTTACTATATTCACTACTTCTAAAATAGTTGGTTAAGAGTTTGATTTCTATTTTCTAGTAACTGCTTTTTTTGGCAGCCACCATTATTAGACACAGCAAGGCCTTACCATGCCTAGGCAATTCCGATTATATACCATAGCTCAGAAAAATCATCTCCCTCATCAGACCAATCTGTCCACCCAGCATCTCCAACAGTGCATCCAGCAGGGAATCCTTAAAGTCTGCCAATCCACCATACTCCCAGAAAATATGCTTCCAATTACCTCTTTATTCCATCACACCTCCAGCAGGAGAAATTCTCTGGAGTCTACCTGGGGTATAGAAATATCTATGCAGGCATTTCCAGGCAAAAATCCTGAATCATCTAGATTTTGTTGCATATTTGGGAGACATACATATATCTTCCCATTGTTTCTTTGTGAATTATTTATCCAGTCTCTCTCTCTCCCCCCAATCCTTTTTTACCTCCTCTGACTTATTCTAATAGTTATTATGCAATATTTTATATACTCTACTAATTATTCCTTGGCAGCTTCTGTTCTAGATTCTTCTAAAACTCTACCAGTGCTGGTCTTTTGTTTAGGACCCTGCTATGTCTTTCTCTTTGCCTACACTCTGATATCAATCCCTGATAGAGAAGGCCATCTCTAACCTGCAGTCCAAATAAATTCTTGGCATCTTCCCATGCTATCATCTTTCCCCTCTCTAATTATTTGCTGCCAATACCTTGGTTCCTTTGCCAGTTTTCTCCAATAAATTCCAGCCCCATTCTTGCCTATTGCTATATCACTAATTGCAGTCATCCCTATTGACAGAATCCCCTTTCTCCAATCCCATGTTGGCTTAGTTCTTAGAATACTTTCTACTACTTTATGGATATAATATTCTGTATGATTATTGTTATTCTCCTTTAAAGTCTGTATCCAAAATCCCAGTCTCTCCTTGTCTCTTGAGCTTCCCCCTTGTTTCATCATCATCCCTTTCCACTCTGAAATATAGTTTTCTGCTTGTGCTATGTATAGGAGTCTTAACTGTTTAGCTCTGAAATACCCCTTCAAATAGTGTAAACCCAATCCACCTTGTTCTAGTGGAAGAATCAGCTTATCCCACTTGACTCTTGTCACCTTCCCTTCCCAGATAAAGCCCTTCAGTGCTTTATTAATTGCTATCCACAACTTCTCCTCTGGTTGATAAAAATATGCCTGATCTGTGTATAAGTCTAAAGGGATGAAAAATATTTTAACTGCTTGTATCTTATTTTCCGTATCCATATAACAAAGGTTCCATTTTCTCAGTTTTTGTATTATCTTTTGTTTAGTCTCTTCCCACAAATCCTTAGCTGGCACACTAGAATCATGTTTAATACATACTTCTAAATACTTCATTTTATCATGTCCCCATAAATATGGATATAACTGAGCCAATTTGTGTGTGGTTACATAATTTATCACTATTGCCTTTGTGTTAGCTTCATTAATTTTGTATCCCAAAAACATCTGAAACTGTCTCAAAATGTTCCATAACACTGTAATGTCTCTTTCTGGTTTTGGCAGGTATAAAATAATATCATCTGCAAATATAGCCAGCTTTTCTTGACTACCATACCAATTATATCCTTGAATTTCTGAGTCCTTTATTTTCTTTGGCAATGGTTCTAAATATAATGCAAATAATAAAGGGGAAAGAGAACACCCTTGCCTGGTTCCCCTGCTCAAGCAGAAATGATCAGAGAGGACCCCAGCCACTTTATTGTTTGCCTGCGATCCTCATATATCCTCCTAATCAACCTTATAATTTTTCAGGAAATGCAAATTCTTCCATTGCCCTGCTCATAAAGTCCCAGCTTACACTGTTAAATGCTTTCTCTGCATCAAGACCTTACAACAACAATGGTATTTTCTTACATTCTGCTTCCCCAGATCATCAATGTTCTGTTAATGCTGTCAGATGTTTCCCTCCCCTCCACAAAACTGCATTAATCCATATCGATCAATTTTGGCATTACTTTTGCCATTCTTTTAGCCATTATAGACATGAGCACTTTATAATCATGGTTTAGTATTGAAATGGGCCTTTATGAAGCTGGAGCTGATGGATCTTTACCCTCTTTAGGTATTACAGCAACCACTGCTTCCTTCCAGGACATCGGTACTGCTCCTCCTCTTAAAAATACTGTTAAACAAAACCTTCCAAATCTTTATCAATTTTTTTTCCTCCTAGCTTCCAAATTTCCACAGGGATACCATCTATTTCTGGGGACTTTCATGTAGATTGGTTATACATCACAATTTTCATCTCACCTCCTCCTGTACTGTTAGTAATTGAGCCTCATCTACCTCTAACCTTGACATATTTAATTCTTCCATAAACATTTCCATTTGTATCTTTTCTTGATTTTCATATTTCTCTGCTTTATAGATACTCTCATAAAATTTCTGAAATATCTCTAATACCTCTAAAGGATCTCTTGTTACCTTCCTTGTTTCAGGCTCCCTAAGTTTGACAACAGCTCTTTCTACTTTCTGTGGCCTGAGTCGTGCTAAAAGTTTTTGTGCTCTAGTGTTATTATCAAAAAACAGTTGCTTAATAGCAACCTTTCTAAACTCATGCATATTATTGAGGTAATCCTTTATTTCTGTCTAGCATTCTGCAGTTGATCCTCTTCCTGTTCTGTGAAATTCCTCCTATTCTGCAATACTTTAACATTTGTCAGTCCCTCTAAATAATTCTAGTTACTTCTTAACCACAGCTTCTTTTCTTTTATTTCTACCCTTTTTAAAACTCCACCTTAATTTTATCACACTCCCTAGCTATATTTTCAAAGAAATTTCTGTCCTCTCTAACAGCTCCTGAATAATTTCCACTAGCCATTCCTTAAATTCCTCTCTTTTCAACAGATAGACTGGAAATCACAGATATCTCATTTCTATTTCATTACCCTGTTCTTTTATTTTAGCTATTATTGGTGCATGATCTGAAGTAGTTGTTGGGTGAGTATCAAGACCATTATTAAATGCACATGTTCCTGTGAAATGTAAATTATGTCTAGCCTAGCCCAGTTTTTATATCTTGGGAATAATATGTAAATTCACTCTGAACTCCTATTACTGAACTCACATCTTTCATGTCAAATATTTTCATAAAATTCTTCAAAAATCTACCCTCCTTTGTTATATTTTCCCTTCTGAGGCCCCAGATACATCTTCACTGCTGCAAATCAAATTCCAGTCTCCACCTATAAGTAATATTCCTTGCTGAAAACTGATTATTTTCCCTAGAATTTTCTTAAGCTTCTTTACAGCAGTTGTAGGTGGAATGTAAATACATACCAGTGTAATCCTCTTCCCTTGCCAGGAGCCCCTTAGCACTAATTTGCTATTGTTATCTCTTTTATCTTCTTAAATCACTATTGGAGTTCCTCTTGCAATTAATATAAGTAATCCTATTTTCCTTTGTCCCAGGTATTCCACTGAATAACCATCCTGAACACCTTTCTTTATCAAATTCATATGTTCAGTTCTTTCCAAGTGTGTCTCCTGTAACATAGTTATTTGCACTCTACATTTTTAATATAGTTCACTACTCTTTTTTATCTGTCAGGCCATTTACATACAAAGACATTACAGAAAGCAACATTGTGTTAAAAAGTTATTATTCCCACTTTTTGTGTATAACACCTTTTTTTGTAAAATGTCTAGTTCCAGCTTTTGTGTTACAACCATACGCTGTTTGGGAGGTTGAACTTTTATACAGTAGTTTCTTGTTATATCCATTTGAGCCTATGTTGCATCTTATAAAAAAATTGTTTTCTTGAAAGCCCTCAAACAAAACAAAAAAAAAAAAAACAAACACACCCCAATACCCACTAAAACGTATTAACTTAATACTAACACACAAAACTATGTACACCTTCAAATATTGAAGTTTTACCCTGCTAATAGGAATAAAAGTCCCAAACTGACAGCCACACTCACATACTTGAGTTAACCTGAAAGAAAGGTTTTCCATGCTAAGACACATGGTGCCGCCTCTGCTTCTACTAAGTGCTAATTGGTTTTGTCTTATCTTTAGAGCTCTCCCAGCTGGGAAATCCCATGAATGCATTCAGAGGACATTAACTACCTTGAGAAAGCTCCTGAATGCTTTCAGAGAACATTATCTACCTTGGGAAAACCCCTGAATGTTTTTAGAAAACATTCTCTCCTAGCCGATTTCTCTTTTCTTTTTCTTCCCTCAGCCAATCACCCCTCACCAGACTGTACCCAGTTTCTCTTTATCACATTGTCTCCATGGAGACATGAGAACCAGGCAGCCTGTTTCTCTTTATCAGATTGCTTCCATGGAAACATGAAGACCAGCTGCAGAATTGTTACTGAGCATACATGATTATTTGATGGAATAAAAGTGCCTACATTTCTTAAAACTGAACAAGAAGAAAGAGAGAAGAAGGGAGAAAGATAAAAAAAAAAGAACAGCAGCACCTCTTTACAATCTCCATTATGCTTAAAAATAACTGAAAAAAATTTTACTTTATAGCATGTAAAGAAAACCACGTCACAAAGTTAGTACTAGTTAAGAAAAAAATCTTTACTAACAGTTAACATTCTCTCTCCTCTTCCCCTCCCGAAAGTACTTTTCCAAACCTTAATGACATGAAGTAGGGTATATACTTTAGAGTCCCCCACAAGTCCAACAAATTCTGAAAAAGTCCAATATTTCCAGATTTTCTTGTTCTGTCATATTTCACAAATATACTTCTTGCATTGTAATCCCATATTAAGTTACTGGTTTTGTTACTGTTCAACCTCAAAATCCTGTCTCTGCTTCATTCACAATGTCCTCTCATATTCTTTTTGTCATCTCTCGTGCTCCTTTTACTTCTCTCTAACATTTTCCATTGAAAATTTTGAAAAGGTTTCACAAGCACAGTCCGTATGTGGTCTTTATTACCAGAAAAACAAGAAGCGTAATCTCCTTCTGTTTCACAGCTTACATTTTGTTGGACAAACTTTTGTATTTCCTCCTTACCATGTACTTCGTCAAAAAATGATTTTGTCCCTCCAGGGAAGAATACCTTGAAGACAGCTGGGTACTGCAGTTTCAATCTCACACCTGTATACTGACATTCCCTGAATAGTGGAATAAGTTTGCTCCTATACTTTCTGGTGTACAATGAGTAATTATTCTCCAAAAACACTCTGCTGTCTCCCACTTTTAGTAGGTTATCCTTCTGCTACAGTTTTGTCAGAATCAACTTCTTCTGATGGTAGGATTGCATCTTTACTATTAAAAGTCTAGGGTGCTTATTTGTGCTTTTATAAAATTAATACAATCTGTTCCTTCCAGCTTCTGTGGTATAGTTGAAAATCTCACGTTTTTCCTATGTACTCTGTCCTCTGATTCTATTATTTTTTTTAAACAACTCTTCTTCTTTCTGAGCACTCTCATATTCATCCAGACGGTTCTTCATTCTGACCTCTGGTTTTTGAAGCTTTATCTTCTCCTCTGATTATCTGCTTAAAGCTTCTTCCATTTTTTCCAGCCCTTTGTTGTTTGTGTTGATATACTCCATCAGTGTTTTGTTTATTTTAACCAGGTCTGTATGTAGTTGTCTTATATTTTCCTGTAGGTTATTGGAAGTCTGTCTGAAGGATGCATTGTTTTTTGCTGAACAGCTGCAGAACTTTCCCCAGTCAGTGTTTCTTCCTCACTTTTTGTAGCTGATTTTTTTCCAGCTCATCTGTATTTGTTTATTCCTGGCATCCCGGCAGTGTACTTACTAGCCAGTTACTGAAATTTACCCATAAACACAAGTCTACTGGCCTTCTCTGCTGAGTTTATGTTTTCCCACTGGAAGAGCTAGAAACAAGCAGTTACTCAATGTTCAGCCATCTTGGAAATTCCCCATAATTATATTGGAGCATTGAGAACAACTTCCACATTTAATTGGTCCTGGTTTTCATTTGTATGTGTCTAAGGATGAAGTCCTGTTCACCTCCAGACACGTTTTCAATGCTTTGTCTCTTCTAAAAATAATATGTGTGACCTCGAACCTAATATAGAAAAAACAAGTTTGATATCAATCCTTCCTAGTCAGTCATCCAAAAATGACATGTTAGTGCATCACTTCTTGGAGTCCGGATAGCCATTTTGTAATTTCATGTTACTCCTCTGTCATAAGAGCAATTGTAGGTTTAGGCTCACATTCTTATAACCTTAACAATGTCAAATCTCCTAAAAAGCAACTATCTTATGCTGTCTACTGCCTCATTTTGTTTGAGCCATATTTAATTGTTCATTCCCAAGTCAGTTATCATCATCACTAGATCACAAACATAATACATCTCATATTCCTTTTTCAAACCAGCTATAATTCTGTTTTTTTTTTCTGGATCAGTTTTGCTGGTAATGACTTCTAAGTATTTCTATCAGTGATGACATAAAATCACTATTTTTTTAATCTTACAAATCCTCCATCTCTTGATTAGTATTATCTATCTCTCCCTAAACTGTCTCCGCCCTACTTCATAATACTTACTCTGATAATGGTCTCCTATCATTCATAATACCAGCTCTGTTAACTACCTAATTCTCTGTGTAAAACATACTCTGTAAATCAATCAAGTTCTCCTTACTGGCCTGCAGATATAGTCTAGATTATGACCTAATCTCGGCTGTACACTATTTGAGCTATGTTTTTGCTTGAATTTTAAACTGGTCCCACTATTTCACCAAATGCTGATTATCACATTTCTGATCTTGATTTATAGTAGTGCATGTGGTATTTTCAGTTAAGGCTTGTTAAAAACCTGCATAGCCAGTGATAGGTGGGGGTAGTAGTTTCCTTCATTGTTATTCAGTTTCTGTCTTATACAAGTGGTACAGTGAATTATCTTCTGTTTAAACTGTGGGCTTTGGCCGGTTAAGACCTGCATGATATCAATTGAATGCATAAGTGTAGCTAAGTAACTTTTATCTGCACTTTTTAAAGTAATTTGTTTGTGTTGCATTGAGCAATATCTAGCTAGAAGTTGACTGTTTTTTCAGTAGTGCATGTGGTATTTTCAATTAAGGCTTGTTAAAAACCTGCATAGCGAGTGATAGGTGGGGGTAGTAGTTTCCTTCATTGTTATTCAGTTTCTGTCTTATACAAGTGGTACAGTGAATTATCTTCTGTTTAAACTGTGAGCTTTGGCCGGTTAAGACCTGCATGATATCAATTGAACGTATAAGTGTAGCTAAGTAACTTTTATCTGCACTTTTTAAAGTAATTTGTTTGTATTGCATTGAGCAATATCTAGCTAGAAGTTGACTGTTTTTTCAGTAGTGCATGTGGTATTTTCAGTTAAGGCTTGTTAAAAACCTGCATAGCCAGTGATATGTGTGGGGAGTAGTTTCCTTCATTGTTATTCCATTTCTGTCTTATACAAGTGGTACAGTGAATTATCTTCTGTTTAAACTGTGAGCTTTGGCCGGTTAAGACCTGCATGATATCAATTGAACGCATAAGTGTAGCTAAGTAACTTTTATCTGCACTTTTTAAAGTAATTTGTTTATGTTGCATTGAGCAATATCTAGCTAGAAGTTGACTGTTTTTCAGTAGTGCATGTGGTATTTTCAGTTAAGGCTTGTTAAAAACCTGCATAGCCAGTGATAGGTGGGGGTAGTAGTTTCCTTCATTGTTATTCAGTTTCTGTCTTATACAAGTGGTACAGTGAATTATCTTCTGTTTAAACTGTGAACGTTTTCCGGTTAAGTCCTGCATGATATCAATTGAACGCATAAGTGTAGCTAAGTAACTTTTATCTGCACTTTTTAAAGTAATTTGTTTGTGTTGCATTGAGCAATATCTAGCTAGAAGTTGACTGTTTTTTCAGTAGGTCCCCACCCACCCTCCCTGTTTTTGTCTTGGTGTTAATCTTGGTGACTTTGAAACTGCCCGCCCCTCTTGTAAATTTGCACTTGGATACTCCTCCTGGGCCCATCTCATTTGCTCACTCAAAAAAAAAAAAAAAAAAAAAAAAAACTTACTTACTAACCTCCAAAATAATCTCTTAACCAAACTAGATACCAGCTCTGACAATATAGCCAGATTCACAGCCAGTAATAGCTACAAATCCCATCACTGTATATCTTTCATAAGATTAAGATGGCCTGAGCTCCCCCACATGCTTCAAATATCAGAACTACAAATTGCACATAGCATCCTAAATAGCCCTAACTCCTGCCCTGCCCTTACATCCATAATTACACCCTACACACCTAATCGTGACCTCAGAAGCACACAACAAAACCTACTTCAGGTGATCAATCCAAACAAAAATATTGGAAAAATACTTTAAGTCATTCAATTGCATACTCATGGCTCAAACTTTCATTGTCCCTTCACTAAACTACCAAAAGTAGCGAATTCAAAAAGCAGCTAAAAATTAATTTCCAACATACATGATCTGTACTTGTCAGGAAATAACCTAATTAATTTTTATTCTTCTCCCAATTAACATATCTGCCTGGGATCTGCTGTCTAAACTGTCTACATATATTACTCTCTCTGCAGTTAATACCTATGCTATTAAATGCATCTTTGTTGTACTATGTCATGATGTTACTCTGAATTGTATATTACATATTTTTTTATTCTAGGCATTGCTATATTCCTTGTATGTAACTTAATGCTAACCATATTTCTCAAATATATTGCTACTGCATTCTAAAAATACTGTACTTTTGCCTTGTAAATATTCATGTTGTATATTTCTCTTTCTCTGTTTTTGTACTGTTAAGTATCTTACAACTTGAATTGTTAGTTTTTTTCTTATTTTTTAATTACTTTCCTGGAGCTTTTCTCCTCGGGTCTCCACTGAAAAAGGGCTCTCTAGGCCCAGTCAGACTAACCCAGTTAACAAATGTAAAAATAAATAAAAAACTACAAGAAAGACTCAGCCAAGCTTGAGTCTTCATTGTGTAATACCATAAACCTCCTGTAGTTGAGGCCCATGGGATTTATGCAACTGACCCCTTAAGGGCATAGCAATGTTTCAGCCATGCAGCTTCTAAATACCTAAAACATTTTACTACTATGTCATTTCTGGTACATTCAGGCCAATAAAACCAATTCCCACTAGCTGTAGACATGCACGTTTCAGCCTTTTTTTTAACTTGTTAGTACAGCATAAGTGAATTGTTTGGCAATTCTTTAGAAACACATAGCTTAAAAATAAGCCTGATGTTAAAAAAGTTAAAAGAACAACAGTCCTTGTATCAACATACATTATCTGAACCATAAGAGGTATGAATCTGTAATTTATGCCATTACTGACTGACTGTAATCCTCAGTCACTTACCAGAAAATCAAAACATTTATGACAGACATGGCAAAACATGAGACAAAATTTGGAACAAGGTAAAACATAAACAGTTAAGAGGTATTCCAGATGTCACACAATCTCCATCACAGGGTGCACCTGTGAGTCCAAAGCAGCCCTTCCCGACCCCAGCTCAAGCTGTAGTGCAGATCCCTCTGTATGTGGAACTAGGCACTGCCTACAGGTGGAATATCCACCACTCCAAAAACACATTTAAGCTTAAAAACACCAAACCTTCTCTCAGTATGAAACAGTTCACTACATATATATATATATATATATATATATATATATATATATATAATTCCCATATAAACCCATACAAATTCAAATATTTATTAAAATAAAAACACATCAAGGAAATGTCAATGCACAAATGCATCATTTTCCTTACACCTTCATTAAAATTTATTTTTAGTTTTGCCAATGTACAAACATTTATACTGAATGCAAAGCTTTTATCAGACATGACATTCAACATAAACATCAGCTAACAGGCATTTTTCATGCAATATCAATTATTTTTAATATAGTGGGGAAAAGCCAAAAGATAGTTTATACTGAACACACATCTGAAAACTTTCTTTCTGAATAAGTTCCAGCACTTTAAAGGAACAAAATCGTATTAGCACATCAGTTGGTTTGAATTTATTTTATTTGAGTGATATTTTTTTTCTTTTTTCGCTTTAGTTTAGTTTTCAGAAGTATTTTCAGTATTTAGTATTTTCTTCTGGTGACTGTCGTTTATTATTTGTAGAGATATATATATATTAATGGAAAACATTTTAATTTATTTATTTATTGCCTTTTGTTTTCTGGGATGGTCCTACTGGGCACTCAGGCCAATTTTCAGTGGAGGTCCAGGACAAAAAGAACCATTAAACTTATAAAAATTACAAAAAAGTTTGCAGCGAAAAAGGAATTTCAGCTTCTTAACAGTAGAAATGGGGTTTTAGAATCATGGAATGGGTAAAACAAACAGAGGTTAATGCAATTTGATTTCTATAGGAGTGTTACATAATAATAAACAGGTTGCATTTATATATATAGCAATATACACATTTTATTTCCAGACATGTGATGATAAGTAGTATGTAGTTATAAATGTAGATAGGATTTATATACATTATTTAGAGGATACTCTAGGAGAGCTGGAGAGTCAGGAGTTGGTGATAGTCTAGAGATCTGAGAGAGAGTAAGAGAAAGTTTGTCAGGGTGTAAACAAGAACAGAGTCATGAGGGGTTTAGGTGCTGTTTTAGGTTGTTCTTAAAGCTAGATGCAGAGCTCTCCTGTTTTCGTGGGATAGGTGGGGAGTTCCATTGTCTGGTGACACAGGAAGAATATAGTGAGTCTACAAATGTATTATGGGATTTGGAAGTTATTATTTATTTATTTATTGCAGTTTGTTTACCAGGATAGTCCATTGGGCCAGGGGAGAAAAGCTCCAGAGAAAAAAATACAGTTGAAAAATACTTAGTACATAATATATAATTGCACAATAAACATTTCAAGCATTCACATAGAAAATACACATTTTAACAGTGATAGAAATATGACAGAATGACAGATAGTGTAAATCAATTTTTTTTTTGAAAGCAACTTAGCATCACATTTAAAGTAGATATTTGAATAGTACACTAGAGATATGGATTTCTAGGAGGCAGTAATTGCATACTTAGGTTTAAGAGAGTAAAAAGTGATTTAGAGAGTATTAAGTTGGATGGGAGCAGGAGCATAGCCATTGTGATGTGAGATGTGAGTGCAGCAAGGGTTTGAATGAGGAGAGACTGCTAGTGATGCGGTTAGGAGATGGTAGCGAATTCCAGAGGCGTGCTAGGGAGAAGGACATAAGATGATTCCCTGCTGGATGTTTTGGTTTATGTAATTTAATTAGCTTATGGGAATTTTATCTAAGAAGTCGATCTGGTTCATGCATTTCAAAGGTCGTGTAGAGGGAGGGACATAGAGAGGGGTTATAGATGAGTTTGTATGTCTGGATCAGTTGGGTATATGTGAGGAAGTTAGGTAGCTCAAGCCAACTTAGCTGGTGAAGGGAGGAACAGTGGTAGGAAGAGGCTTTGTGACCTGTGGCGAATTTTGAAATCATGTTGTAGCAAGAGGAGAGTTTTGTTTTGAGGGAGGATTGCAGGTTGTTGAGGATAATTGAACCAAATAGGAGGGATGGGATGAGATATGTGTTTGCTAGTATGAGCCTGGTGGAAGGGGAGATGAAGTGATAATGTCTGTAAAGCATCCCAAGTTTTTTGTGTTTTTTTTATATTTGCTTGTAAATGTTACAAAATAATTTTGTCTTTGTTTTGACAAGATATTGGGTCAACATGTAATGTGATTATTTAACCAATAGACGGTGATATCATTGAGTTTTTAACTGCATAGCGAATGCACACAATTTTGTATATATTATATATTAGTTTATTTTTGTTTTACTTTTTGAATTTTTATTATAATGTTATAATTAATGCGTTAAAATTAGGGTGTTTTTAACATGTTTTTAATAGGTTATTAAAAAGTATTTTTTTACATAGAATATTTAATGTCAAAGCTTGAAGTAGTACTAAGTAGTTGGATTTTTAACCTAGACAATTAAGGTTGCTTAGATATTTATTATTTAATTAATTACTAGGGGTGCAAGGTGGCTATTTGTTTATTGGGTCATTATATAAGGAATGAAATGTGATTTAATTGTATTTCTGATGAAGTCCTGTTTGTACGAGGACGAAAACACTGTTGTTTTTTTTGCTGCATTAAAACAAGATTAAATTTCTGCTGCCTTTACTCGTGAAACATTGGTTACTGTGTTCCAGAGTGCTTTGAATAGGTATGTTCCTTTCACTTACATTGCTAACATTAGGCATGGTTTGTGCTGTTTTTCTGAGATTGGTAGATAGTGGAGATAGGAAATTTGTTTCCCTTCACCACTGTTATGCTTTCTCAGAGTTTGCATAGTAGTGTGGGGATGTGGAGGGTGACGGTGCAAAAATGCTGCTTTTTTATTAGTAGTAGATTTTGTGTGCATATGTGCGTGTGTGTGTGTGTGTGTGTGTGTGTGTGTGTGTGTGTGTGTGTGTGTGTGTGTGTGTGTGCATATTCAATGTGTTCAGTAGAACCATTTCAGATCAATGTCTTGTGTTCTATGTTTCCAGTTCTTGATGTAAGTGCACATCAATGAGCTGATACTAATGAGAAAGTGATTCTAAACAGGCTGCTGAGAAAGTGATTCTAAACAGGCTGCCAGGAGATCAAGCAATGAGAATTATAAAGTCTGACAAGGGAATATGGAGCCTTATAGATTTCGTTGATAAAACTGAAACTATTTTGTCTGATGATAACTGTTATGAAATGGTTAGTATTTCCATTATCAATACCACTTACAGTATTCTAGATGGGAAGTTAGAGCTTTTATCAAAGAGTTTCATTTCACAAATAGCATTTGACAATGGTTTGGCCTTTAAGCCCATCATTCCATTTTTTGGGTATACCAAAGATACAAGCTGTTTTTCACATCTGGGACGGGGCTAGCAATAAGAAAACAACAGACAGTAATCAAACAGTTTAAGTGGGAACACAGGTTGTAGCATGCACTTTAGCATAGAGTAACCTTAATTTTAGTTAAGGTAATGCCTGTTGATGCAGCTATTGATTTGGGGTAATTTTTCTTATCTAGAGGGTTAAACTTCATTTTTGAAGATATACATAGTTTTGTGTGTTTGAGGCCGCGGTGGTGCAGTGGTTAGCATTGTCACCTCACAGCAAGAGCTCTTTGGTTCAATTCTCAGTTGGAGCATCTTCTGTGCAGAGTCTGCATGCCCTCCCCGCAGTTGAGTGAATTAAAAACATACAGGTATGTGTGAGTGTGAATGCATGTGCCTTCTTTGAAGGATCGGGGGCTGGGCTGGCAACTCGACACCATAAAAAATTCACTGCAATCATTAGCAGACCGGAGTTCCGCTGTGGTGACCCCTAACCAGGAAAAGCCGAAAGACATAGTTATGTGTGTTTGTTCTAAGTTTATAGGGGATGGGATTGTCTTGCAAATGTATTTTTTTGTTTGTTTGAGGGTTTTCATAAAATCAAAGAGTCTTGAAAACTGGGTCATAGCTTCAAAAGGAGATGAAAAGAAACAACTGTATAAAAGATCAGCCTAGCAAACATTACTGTGTGCATGTAACACAAAAGTTGGAAATACACATTCAAAAATATCATGTATAATAGGTGGGAACAATAACTTTTTATCAAAATGGCTGCACTATCCGTATTGTCTTGGAATATAAATGGCCTTACTAGTATAGACAATGAGGAAGGAGGATTGCATTATAATAAGAAATGTAGAGTGCAAATAGTAATGCTGCAGGAGACACATTTGGAAAGAAATGAGCATGTGAATTTGACAAAGAAAGGATTTCAGGATGGATATTCAACAGAATATCAGGGACAAAGGAAAAGAGGAGTACTTATACTAATTGGTAGAGGGGCTACAATAGTGATAGAAGTGGGGAAAAAAGACAATAATAGAAGATTTGTGGTTGTAAGGGGCTATTGGCAAGGTAAGAAAATCACACTTATGTGTATTTATATTCACCAAAAACTGCTATTAAGGAGCTTAAGAAAATCTTGGGAGAAATAGTAAGCTGTCAACAGTGAATATTATTTATAGGTGAGAAATGGAACTTGTTTTGCAATGGTGAGGATATATCAGGGGACCTAAAAGAGAAAATATTGCAAAAGATTTTAGATTTTTGAAGAAATTTATGAAAAGATTTTGTATGGAAGATGTGAATTCATTAGCAGAAACTCTGACAGAATTTACATATTATTCCCCAAGTACTTTAACTGGGCTAGACTAGACAGAAATTATATTTCACAGGAACCTTTGCATTTAATTGAAAGCTTTGACAAGCATCCATAGGTTCATAGGTGCGTACTAGACTTATGGCCCTGGAGCCTTTACAAGCCTAGCCCAAAAAAAGTGCCCAGGTACCATGCCACCCGATGTTAGTTCACAGTGTCCCTATCTAGCGGGGCAACTGGAGTGATCCATGGGGTGAACTTTATGTTACCCATCCACTTGTCAAGATTTCTTTTGAAGAGGGCCAGTGAGATGCTCTGCTTGACATGAATGGGAAGCTTATTCCAGAGTTTGGGCAGTCTTTGGGAGATGAACCTGTCCCTCCAGCATGTTCTGTTAATTGTGGTAATGAGGTTATGATCTCTGGGGGGTGTGGCATGGGGGAATTGGGATTTCTTTAGGTGTAGCATTTCAAGTTGGGCTGGGTCGGACATGGCTTTGTAAGTCAAGCTGTGATCACCTCTAAGTAGATGATAAGAGACTGAGAACAGCTGATGTTTCTTGAGTCTGTCCATGAAGGACATGTGCTTAAGGCCTAGGATCCTTTTTGTGACGTACTTTTGTGGCCTCTCCAGCTGTTGTACATGTCTGGTCAGGTACATACCAAACGGGGCATTATATTCGATGATTGATCTAATGAGGGATGATGACCTCTTCCTTCCTGGATGCAAAACCTTTGGTTATAAGATGTGCCATGTAGAAGGACTTTCTGACCACAGTGGCAATGTGGTGGTTGAAGGTTAGGTGGTTGTCGACCTGGGTGCACAGATCTCTTATGGCCCCTTCAGTGTTCAGTGGGCTCCCATCAACATGGTAATTTGTGGGAACTGAGTTTTTTCTGAAGGGGTTGATAACGCATTTTTTGGCATTAAGCTTCAGGCCATGGTTCCGACACCAGTCATTGGTCTCAGAGAGGCCCTTTTGTAGGATGTGTGCATCACTTGGGGAGTTGATAATGACTCTTAGCTTGCATTCATCAGTGAACATGGTCAGCTAGAGTACTTCTGTGTTGGCCTGGACATCTGAGAAGTGGATGCCAAACAGGAGAGGGCCCAGGACCGAGCCCTGTGGGACTCCACTCATGACTGGTCAACAGTCTGACTTGGAATCTGCAACTTTCACTCTGTGGTTCCTGTCTGTGAGCCAATTTGCAACCCACCTAGTGATGTAAGAATTGATGCCTAGTTTGGTGACTTTATCAATGATACCTGAGTGGGGAATGGTATCAAAAGCCTTGGCCAGGTTATGGTAGGCTGTATGCACTGCCTTACCTTCATCGTCAGCCTTGGTGACTGCCTTGAAGAAGTCAACCAGGTTCAGCAGGCAGGATCTCCCCTTGACCAAGCCAAACTGTGTGGTGTCAAGAGTTTAGAGATTGCCTATATCTTTGTTAAGCAGGTCCATGATGATGTGCTCCATAGCTTTGCATATCAGACTTGTCAGGATAATGGGGCAATAGTTCCCAGGGTCTGTAGTTGCTCCTCCTTTATGGAGTGAAATGACTGTAGCAGTGCACCATTCATTAGGGACATAGCCTGAGGTAAAGCTGTGACTGAACAGTGCACACAGATGTGGTGCCAGTTTGTTTTGTAGCTCATGTAGGATGCAGCCAGGGATATTATCAGGTCCCATGGATGCTGTAGTCTTGGCTTTGGGCAATGCAGCTTTTACCCATGCCACAGAAATGGTGGGTACCAGGCTTTCTTCTGGTATTGTGATAGGGCCCGGGGGGATAAAGTTGGCACTGAATCTGTCAGCCAGTATGTTGGCTATATCTGTTGGCTCAGTATAGGAGGTGCCATTGTGCAATAACTCAGAGCAAATCTGGGTATTGTCTTGGAGGTTTTTGATATAGCTATAGACGGCTTTGTGGTTGTTTTTGGTGTCAGCTGCAATTCTGCCTTCATAGCTGGCTTTAGAGGATTTGATAAGGGATTTCAGCTTTTTGTTGGGACTGATAAAGGAGGTTTTCCAGTCTAGTGACTTCGTTTTTTTCTGTAACAGTTTCTTCCTTCTGTTGTAGAGTTTATTGATGGCTGGGGACCACCAGATTGGCTTCCTTTTTTGGAGGAGAGCATCTTAGTTCTATTTGGTGTGGCAAAGTCCATGCATGTGTGCACGTGCTCGTATAGTGCATTGGTGTATGATTCAGCAGTCATGCAGCTATTTTCCATTGGCATGGGTGCTGAGAAGTTAACCGCCTCTGTTTTTAGGAGCCCAAAGTCAGCTTTAAAGATGTTTTTCAGGGTGGTCAGCTTAGCGGGGGGTGTAGGTGAGATGGAGATTTCCATGGTGATCGTTTTTTGGTCGGATTTAACCAGGGAGGAATTGACTATAGGTGTGGAGAAACAGACTCCCATGTTGGTGATAACCAGGTCAAGGATGTTGCTTCCTCTAGTGAGGGTCAGAATGAGCTGGTCCAGAGAATTGGGATTGATAAATTCCAGAAAGCATTGGGCCTGTACATTGGCACTTGAATAGTTTTCCCAATTGATGGAAGGGTAGTTGAAGTCACCCAGTATGAGAGTATCGGGTTGGACCTTGATAGATTCTAGGGTGCTTAGGAACTTAGAGTGAGAGTCTAGGGACATGTTTGGGGTTTTGTAGCAGGCTATGACTTGTGCCACCATCTTACCCAGTGTTAGTTGCACCTGAAGTATCTTGGATGCATTATGCTGGACTACTAGTCTAGAGGTGTGTGTATCCTTTAAGAATATGGAGACAGCACCTCCTTTGGAGCTTCCGGTCATATTTTGGGGTTGAATGGTATGGAATGAGTTGTAGCCTTATTTATTTATTTATTATTTATTTATTTGCAGTTTATTTTCTAGTATAGTCCATAGGGTTGCATGAACCCGTTTTCAATGGAGTCCTAGGGAGAAAAGCTCCAGAAAAAGTACAAATACATAGCAGATAGAGCAGTAAAGATATTGGTACAACAATTGTTTTGTGGTACACAAATTCTAACAAACAATACATTTTTACATTTTTATATTTTTGGATTTTTACAACATTGTAGTACACAGTTCTGATAGCGAACAGATTGGTAATATAGCAGATCAAACACACAGATTTTTTTTTTTTTTTTGGGCCAATCAGCGGAGTTTTGTTTGGATGTCTGTAAAAGATTTAAGGATGGAGAGTTCCTAGGAGACAATTTTAGGCGCAATGAGTGAATTAATATTGGATGAAGTATAATCAGGGGTTAGGTGGGGTGAGAGCATGAGCATATCCATTGTGAGGTAAGATGTGCATGCAGTGAGGTTTTAAACACGGAAAGGCTGTTAGTGGTATGAATGGGAGCTGGGAGAGAGTTCCAGAGGTGAGCTAAAGAGAAGGACATCAGGTGATTACCAGCTGGATGTGTAGGTTTGTTCAATTTAATAAGGTTTTGAGAATTAGATCTGAGAAGTCAATTTGGGTTGTGCATTGTGAAGGTGTTTGCAAGGCAGGGGTGCTTTCTGCTTCTTTAAACCAGGTCTCCATTACAGCACAGATGTTGATATTCTCCATTTTGAGGAGAGTTTTAAGTGAGTACATCTTGAGATTTAGACTTCTAGCATTGGGCAGCATGACCCTCAGATTGCATTTGTTTGAAGCTGTTACGATGAAATTTTGGTCTTTGGAACACTGCTGTATTTCAAATCATGCACCAAGATAAAGATGTAGGGTAATGAAATCAAAATGAGACAATGATGGTTTCCCACCTACCTGTTAAAAAGAAGAATTTAAGGAATGGGTAGAGGAAAGTATTCAAAAGTTATTAGGGAAGCTAGAAATATTTTCAGAAGTTATAGATAGTGAGAGAGATAAAATGAAATTCGAGTTTTAAAACAGGGTCAAAATAAAAGAGAAACAAATATGGTTAAGAAGTCAATATGAATTACTTAGAGGGGCTGACAAAGGTTAAAGTATTGCAATATAAAGGGAATCTCAAAAACAAGAGGTGCAAATGTAGCTTGCTAAAGAGAAAATAAGGGAGTATCTGGATAATATATCTGGATAGTATGCATGAGTTTAGAAAGATTGCTGTTAAGCATCTATTGCTTGATAACAACTCCAGAGCACAAAAAGTTTTAGCACAATGGCTTAGGCAGCAGAAAGTAGAAAGGACTGTTGTCAGATTTAGGGAGAGTTTAACAAGAAAAATAGCCAGAGATTCTGTATATGTTTTAGACATACTTGGAAAATTTTATGAAAATTTGTGTAAAGAAGAGAAACATGGAAATCAGTGACTATTACTTATAGGTGAGGAGTGGAACTTGATTTGCAATACTGAGGATATATCAGGGTAACCTAAAAGGGAAATTTATGAAAATATTTAATATGGAAGATGAAATTCATTAGTAGGAACTCAGGCAGAACTTGGATATTATTGCCAAGCTATGACAGCTGGGTTAGATTAGAGAGAAATTATATTTCACAGAAACATTTGCATTTAATTGAAAGATTTGACACACATCCAATAACTATTTCAGATCATGCGCCAATGAAAACTCAGATAAAAATGCAGGTTAATGAAGTTAAAATGAGACAATGGTGCTTTCCCACCTACCTGTTAAAAAGAAGAATTTAAGGAATGGGTAGAGAAAATTATTTGAGAATTATTAGAGAATATAAATATCTTCAGAAGTTATAGCTAGTGAGTGGGATAAAATGAAAATGGAGTTTTAAAACAATGTCACAATAAAAGAGAAACAGATATAGTTAAGAAGTAATTTCTCGGAGGGGCTGACAAAGGTTAAAGTATTGCAATATAAGGGAAATCTCAAAGAACAAGAAGAGGTGCAAATGCAAAGTGCTAAAAATAAAATAAGGGAGTATCTGGATAATATGTATGAGTTTAGAAAGATTGCTGTTAAGCAACTATTTTTTTCATAATAACTCCAGAGCAGAAAAACTTTTAGCATAATGACTTAGGCAGCAGAAAGTAGAAAGGATTGTTGTCAAACTTAGGGAGCCTTTAACAAGAAAAATTTCCAGAAATTCTGTACGGGTTTTAGAGATATTTCAGAAATTTTATGAAAATTTGTATAAAGCAGAGAAATGTGGAAATCAAGAAAGAGTATGAATGGAAACATTTATGAAAGAATTAATTATGCCAAGGTTAGAGGTAGATGAGGCTCAACAACTAACATTTAAGATAGGAGAGGATGAGATAAAAACAGTTTACATTTAAAATGCTGAGGGAAGTTTTGGCGACCGTGGATTATTGAATAACCATTGGCCAACCCGTGTTGCCGATCCTTCAAAGGTTTGTGCAAGCCCCGTTTCAGTGAATGCTCAATGCATTCACAAAGATGTGGTCGGTCTTTTAACTAGAGATCAAGATACAGTGGGGATCGGGAAATTTACCCTTTTCCCCACTGTAGTCTGATCTCAGAGTTAGAATATATATTTTTCATGGGGTGTGGGGGCACAGCCCACTGGGGGGTAAAGGGGGGCTTGCCCCCTGCAAAATCATCAACTTACGTCTTGTGCAGTGTAGGACTGCATTCTATGAATGTCAAGAAAGGTCGAATTTGCAAACGGAGGTGTGTTTGCAACATTCTGATCTTGTCGACATTATGTGTTCAACCTTTTAGTCGACATTTCAGGTGTTTCTTTCTTGTGAATCTCGACTATATGAAAGTAAACCGATAAAAACAATATAATCTGTCTTTAGGAAAGTCTCCAGGAACAGATGATATTCCTGTGAAAGTCTGGAAGCTAGGAGGAAAGAAAGTGATAAAGTTTTGGAATATTTTGTTTAATGGTATTTTAAAAGGAGGGCAAACACCAACATCTCGGAAGAAAGCTATGGTGGCTGTGTTACCTAAGAATGGTAAAGACCTATCAGATCCAGCTTCCTACAGACCCATTTTAATTTTTAACCATGATTATAAAGTTTATATGTCTATACTAGCTAAAAGAATGGCAAAGGTGTTGCCAGAACTGATGGATATGGATCAGTGTGGCTTTGTGGAGGGAAAGCAAACACTTGATAGCATTAGAACAATAAGGATCTGGAGGGAAGCAGAATATAAGAAAGTACCACTGTTGCTTTTGGGTCTTGATGCAGAGAATGCATTTGACAGAACAAGTTGCAATTTTATGAGTAGGGCAGTGTAAGCATTTGCATTCTCTGATACAATAATAAGGTTAATGAGGAGGATATATGAAGAATTAGATGTAAGAATAAAAGTGTCAGGGTTCCTGTCTGAACTTCAGCAAAGGATAGGTGAATGGAATGCAGAACTGAAGGCACATATGATGAAACTGAGGCAGATGTATTGGCAGCATATAGGGAAAATCAGAAAAAGCTGAGAATTGAGATAGAAGGGAAAAAGTGGGACAGTTAACAGCTTTAAGTATCTGGGAGGGGCAGTTGGGCAGAAGGGAATTCTGAACGAAAAGGTCAAAGCTAGAATCAGTGGAGCTGCAGGGTGTCAGATGTACTGTATGACAGAAGAATGCCAAAGAAGGTGCAAAGTAACATATACAATAAAATTGTGTGACCCATATTAATCTATGGTACAGATCCTGGGAAGTAAAGGCAGAACAGTCGAGGAAGCTAGTCGTGATGGAGATGAAGTAACTGAGATGGGTGGTAGGATGCAAACTGTGGGACAGATGAAGAAATGAGGACAAAAGAGCAGAAGCCAAAGTTACTCCAATTGCAAAAAAGGTCAAAGAGAACAGATTATAGTGGTCTGGGCACATGTACAGACAACTGGAAGGCAATCTGATGAAAAAGATGTGGGACACACAGGAAGAAGGCAAGAGGAAATGAGGGCATTCAACAAAGAGGTGGATGGACTGTGTGTGAAAGAAAACCTGCAACAGTCAGGCATGAGAGTCGAAGAAGGTAGGAGGGTGGTATTGAACAGAAAGAGAAGACAGCCGTTGACTGACAGCCTCACCTCATGTAGAAAATGGGAAAAAAGGGGTTGATGATGATGATGATGATGGTTCCTCTCTGATGAGTTGTGTTTGAACAGAGGAACCAGGCAGGTGTGCCCTCTTTCTCCTTTTTTATTAGCTTTATATTTACAGTCATTGCCAAAGAATATAACGGGCTCAGAAATGTAAGGATATCATTTATACTGAATCAAGAAAAGTTGGCTTTATTTGCAGATTATATTATTTTGTACCTGATAAATCCAGAAACATATCTCAGTGTTGCTGAATATTCTGAGACAATTTCAGATCTTTTCAGGATATAAAATTGATAATAATCAAAAATTAGTACTGCCAACAAATTCACGGTGAGGAAAGCCTAGAAATCAGCAAGAAGTGAATTCCATTAAACTTTGTGTAAAAAATAAACTGTGTTTAATGGAATTGGCTTCTTGTTGATTTCTGGGCTTATCTCACTGTGAATTTGTTGTCAGTAATGAATTTTTGATTATTGGTAAGTTTCTGCACGGCTGTGTGGTGATATAAAATTAATGAAGATAAAACAAAGGCTATAGCCCTAAATACCGATATTTATGGGGACACAATAAGATGAAGTATTTAGGAGTACAGATTAAAAAGGCTTGTTATGGCAGCTAAGGATATGTGAAAAGAGACTAAACAAAAGATAATATAATAAGTGTCTCAAGGACAAAATACCCAAAATAAAAAATCCATCTAAAAACAACCTCAAGGTTATGTTGCTAAATGCTAGGAGTCTTAACATGAAACTGCACTCAGTAGATGCAGTCCTCACCTTGGAAGATGCAGAGATTTGGGCAGTCATGGAGACTTGGTTGAAGGCATTGGAGAGCACCCCAGCCATACTGGGTTACACCTCCTTCCATACATTCAGACCGCAAACTGAAGGTTTGAAAACTAAAGGAGGCAATGTATATTCATTAAAGATAAATACACTTCTAGATTGGTAAAAACAAAGAGTTAGAAGGTCACACTGAAAAACCAATCAGAAAAAAACTAAATGAAAACTCCAGCCAAGCTAGAACTTCCAATGAGTGACCTCCCAAACCTCCTGGAACAAAAGCACATGGGATATATGCGAATGACCCTTATGAACATCAGGTGTTTCAGCTTTATGGCGATTCTGATTGCCCATGACTTTTACATTTGAAGTCATTTTAATGGACAATTTCAGGCCAATAAAGCCAAATCCCATTTAACTTTTCATGAGACAGGATGTAAACTCCAGGTTTATCAAACAGCTCTATACATAACATTAACAGATAGGGACCAAGGTTGAGGAAGGAGCAGCAAAATCTGTACAAGAGCTCTGACTTTTTGGTAACCTATTAAAAAAAGATTACTTTTGCATAACATTTCTGTTTGGAAGCGCGGTGGTTTTTTGATTATTTGTAAACTTTACAGATGGGTTGTAGATTTCATAAAAGTAGCTTTGACTATCTTTATGACAGTCCCACGAAGCTTGGATGATCTGAAATAGTCATCAAGTACTGCATTTATAGTCTCCTCCTTTTAGTTAAAAAAATAAATCACTGGGTATATGTATAACAGATAAAGTATTTGAATTAAAGAGGCTCAAACATGTTACAAACATCCCAGGGATGTACATGCAGTGCTGAAAAACCACAATGAACAGGTCGCAGATAACGTAACTACCCAAATTGCTAGTAATAAAGACAGTGAAAGTGAAGTGATTTCTTATAGTGAGTACTGTTGTTTCAGGGCGATATTTAATATCTGTCCCTATTTTTGGGAGTTTTCCCCCCATTCTGTCACGCTTTGTTCAGGTTTTTTGTGCTAAGAGGTTCAGGGGTATGCAGCTATCCGTTATTTTATTGAATTTCAGTAAGGACCCACAGACCAGCTACACTGCTTTCCTTTTCCCACACTACCATTTGTTGATGATGTTTCCAAGTAGCAGAAAACAAACAACGGTACTTATATATATAAGACATTACTACCAGTTTGGGTAGTTACAGGATCTGCGACCTGCTCATTGCTGTTTCTGAGCACTACATGTACAATCCGTGAGATATTTGGAATGTGGTTGCGATAATACCAGGTAAGTAGAGTGGTCGCCAAACCCTTTCAGCCATGATCCAGGCAGCATGATGTAAGACACAGGGAACTATACACAGACTAAAATATGCATAGAGTTGTACAGAGTGCAGCAGCAAAGTAGAGACATTACATTTGTATGCTGTTTACAGTTATAAATGCAAGTGATATTATTTACAGGATGTACAAGTAAGGTAGACATTCAACCAGTGGGCATTTGTTAAAAGAATAACTTTACAAGAAAGATGTGAATACAGCACCATTGCCATTTTAGCAACAGCATTTGGTGACCTTAAACAGTTGTTCTTTTACTTTGTTTCTAAATGATTGAAATGTCTCTTGCTGCCTCATTTCTGCAGATAGATGATTTCAAACAGCTGGTGTAACCTAGAGATAGCTCTGGTACTCCAGTACCAGATCACCTTATCCACAGGATCTACTTTCAGCAGTAGCTTCATGACTACTTAGACGTAAGGTATCAATGAATATTTTCAGGTCCTTCCTCATGTCCTCTATGGCCATACCTCTGTGTTTTTCCAGAGGTGTCTGCCTTTATCCAAATTCCAACTTTTAATCACTAGTCAAGTATTCTGTCTGTATGAAGAATGCCTTCTGGGCTTCCTTTATTAAGCTGACAGGATACCCCCTTTGCCAAAAGCAGACTAAACACTGTTGTCATGTTCCTTGTGGTTAAGTTCAGTCTAATTCAGGAATACCATTAGCACATGAATTAAGTAATTGAAAGTTTTTTATGAAGGAGAAACTACATGCTATATATGAAAAGAGACATAAACTGTCATCCTGCACAATTTGTTTACCATTATGTATAACCTGCAGAATATAGAGACCTTATGATCCAGTTCCCGCTTTGCAAGTGATATACAGTTTTCATCTTTTATTACAACAGGTAACCACACAGCTTGAGTACCCCTTACTGAAGGCACTGACAGGCTTCACTTCTCCTGGCCCAGTGAAAGTATTAGAAATGAGTCAAGGACATAGTGATGCTCTTTATGGAAAAAATCTTCAGGTAGTTCCATTTCCTCAAAGTCCCATATTTTCACCAACAAGGAGTAATGGTAGTGTTTTGGAAACTTTGCCATTTCCAACTAGGCATGAGTTTCTGTTCCAGTGGGGCAGCATTGGAGGATGCTGGTATGCTGAGCATTCCCTACACTAAAGGAAAGGAGTATTTTTTTCTTTCAATAACATTGCCTACACAATGAAAATAAAGCAGGTATATTATCTTTATTTATTTAAAGTGAAGCAGGCCAATCACATAATGCTGACTTTGCACAGTGCCAGCAGAACATTGCCATCTTATAAAAATACATGAAAGGGAATGCTAGCAAATGCCATAGATGAGGAAATAACATAAGCAAAACTGAAAACAATTTGCGGTACCAGCCAAAAACTTACCCCCCCCCCACACACACACACACCTTGAAATAGCACACTGAAAATAAAGAGCTACACTTAATGGAAACCTCCATGTAGGTAGTTGGAATACTTACAAATCAAAGTCTGCCATCTAGTATCGAGTATGTATGGAGCATGGAAACTTTGAATGACGAAAATGTACATTTCCTTAAGTGATCCTTTCAGTAGTTTCACCAATTATGCACAAGCACCAAACTGAAGCAATTCCCCCAGCAATCCCTTAAGTAATATGTCTAAGTATGCACCAAAATGAAACATTTCTCCCAGTGATCCCTTCAGTGGTATGTCCAAGTATGTACAAGCACCAAAATTAAACATTTCCCCCACTTATCCCTTCAGTAGTATGTCCAAGCATGCACAAACACCAAAATAAAACATTTGCCCCAGTGATCCCTTTACTAGTTTCACCAAGTATGTCTAAGTACCAAAATGAAATATTTTCCCCAGTGATCCATTTACTAGTTTGACCAAGTATGTACAAGCACCACAATAAAGCATTTTCCCAGGTATCCCTTCAGTAGTTTAATGAAGTATGTACAAACACCAAAATTAAACATTTCCCCCAACAACCACTTCAGGAGTTTGTCCATGTCTGCACAAGTACTTCACTGACACTAAAATGAAACATTTCCCCAAGCAATCCCATCAGTAATTTCACCAAGTATACACAACCAAAAAAATGAAGCATTTCCCCCAATGATCCCTTCAGTAATTTGACCAAGTATGCACAAGCACTTCACTGATGCCAAATGAAACATTTCTCCCAATGACCCCTTCAGCAGTTTATCCATGTATGGACAAGCACTTTACTGACACCAAAAAGAAACATTTCCCCCAATGACCTTCAGTAGCTTGTCTATGTATGTGCAAGCATTTTACTGACACCAAAATGAAACATTTCACCCATCTACCCCTTCAGTAGTTTGTACAGGTCTGCACAAGCATTTCACTGACACTAAAATGAAACATTTTCCCCAATGACCCCTTCAGTAGTTTGTCCATATCTACACAAGGGATCTATATTAGAACCACAAAAAGTCAGTTCAGCGAATGGCTTTCACATAGAAAATGCTGTTCGTTAAACTTGCTTTTGTGGGGGACTGCACCCCCTAGACTCCCCCGCTAATTATATATACCAACTCCGACATTGCAATACAGTGAGGAAAGGGAAAATTTTCAGATCTTCACTGTACTGCGATCTCACAATAACAGTATGTTGAACGGCATTTTCAATGTAAAATACCATTCGCTGAACTGAGCTTTTGTGGTTATATGGATCCTGCGCAAGGACTTCACTGACACCAAAATGAAACATTTCCCCAATGACCCTTTCTGTAGTTTGTCCATGTGTGCGGAAGCACTAAAAATACAATAAAAAATGATGTAATGTGAGTATGTACCTCCTTTTAAAATGTATGGCAGTACACGTTCCTTTTTTTCCCTTCCCCTGGCAACTCTGTATTGTCATGGTAAATTGCTGCTTACTGGCATAAGTTCAGGGCCATTTACATGTTTAGTATACAAATAAAGTCCTTTCAGATTTATCTCTATGAATCCTACTGATACGCAAACTTGTAATGCCCCTCATCTACATATTAGCTGTCCCCCTATCAGTTATGCCTTAAGATTGTTAGGCTTTTGCGATACATAGGCACTTTAACAAAATGCTTTAACATTTTCATAGTCATCCTAAAAGATGTAATTTGCATAACCATGTAGTGTCACTCTAAGCAGATTACAACTATGAAAATGTGAAGAGCTGGGCTATGAATACCGCTATATAATTCTGCCTGGCTTTATCTCTGAACTCATGGGTAGGCATTTGGATTCCACTGAATGTTTTCTAACGCACTAATGTCACCAGTGCTTTTTCAAGTTAAAAATTTAGTTGTTGCTTCCTAGCGTGTTTTTACCCTTTGATATAATTTGAGTATATGGTAACGATAAATTGAAGCATTGCAGAATTGCAAATCAGCATCTGGCTTGCTTGTGCTACAGCAAATGACTGCTTTGCTCTAGCTGTGTGTTAATTCTATAAATAAATGAAAAAACAGTAAGCTATTTATTTTGTTTTTTTTCCCTCAGGTTCAACAATGTAATATGCTTCATTATGGACTATGGTTCATACACATGATATCCCCAAATGGTGTGACACTTTAATTTATACACCTTGGGTTGCCTTATAGCTAAGCAGAGACAGTGCCATAATATCTAGAAATTAAACAATTCAAGTTTTTTTTTTTTTTTAATGAGTACTTCAATGCTAATCAGGGGCTTTTATTATTTAAAGGGACAGACCCAGAGAATTTTTGTTTTGATTCTGGTCTTTACATTTTCAGTCTTGCTTTGTGAGCATGTCCCAGCATTGGCTGCAAGGGTTAGGGGTGTGGTGCTTACAGGAAATTTCAATAGTCTTAGTCAAATTCTGTCTCAAATTGCAGTTGTACTCACAACAACTCTCACTGAGTCATTCATTAGTTTCACCTATGCTTTTTATCCTCAGAGAAATGTAGCCTTTCAGGAATTTTATGACCAGACTTGCTACTGGAAGAAAAAATAATACCAGTAGCCAAAGGTCACCCAGCTTAAAAAAGTATATTCAACAGCAAAAAACAAGCGTTCACCAGAGCTGATAAGATAAAAAAAAAATTTTAATGCAAAGGATAAGTGCTTTCACACATAGTGCTTCTTCAGATCCATAAAAAATCATCACAGGTGTGTTCATTATATACTAAAAAGACAACAAAAAAACAATCAATCAAACATGGAACAGCAACAAATACTGATGTATACTCTACTCCTCAATTTTCTTTAGATGTGAGCAGTTTACTGGGTCTGGCTCAGGGTAGGGTTGCCACCTTTTCAAATGGCCAAAGTGGGACATTTTCGGGACACACATCAGATTTTACAGGCCGACACATACCCATGGTCAGTGCAAAGGATAGAACGTAACTTTTTTGCCTATATAAAAGCTTATTCTTGTAGCAGTTTAGTTGCTTATTCTGTTTCTTGTAACATGTAGGTATTTTAAATACAGAAATAACTATTTTATGTAACTATTACATAAAATATGGGACATAATTATGCCCTACATTCTCAGGACATTTGCCATTTTTAATATTTTTTGTCAGGACACAACTGCCCAAAGAGGAACTGTCCCTCACAAAGTGGGACAGGTGGTAACCCTAGCTCAGGGTTTCATTCAAGCTATCAATCCTTCTTGTAAAGTAGTTTATTGTAAAAGAAAGAGAGATTCCTTTTTTCCTGAAGAGCTTCAAGATTATGAATCTGAACAGGAGGAAGCAGGAACAGATTCAGTTTTTTTTTCCACAGATTTCTGATCAGGCTCAGAGGACCTTAGTTTCTTATTCCTCCTGTGGAGGTTTCTTTTTCTCTGAGAATATTGCTAAAATGTGCCAGTGTTTCCAGTGGGAGAACACTGAGGTTTCCCAGTCCCTCAAAATATGTTTTGCATAAGGATTTTCCAGAACTTACACCCATTCCTTCTGTTCTGTCAGTTTTAGAGGATGTGTACATTAATGTCTGCAATTTTCCTGTGAGTCAGCAAGCTGCCCCTAAAAAGGCAGATAGGATTATAAAATTTCTCAGTCTTTTACATTTTTGTACACTATTCTCAAATCTGGCCTGCAGCTATAGCCTTAGTTGATCCCACTGCTGCTAAGCACTTAGTTAATTCCAAACCTACTCTTTCTGAAAAGGATGGGAAAATTATTGATAGGTATGGGGGACAAAATGTATACTTTTGTAACTTTAGTTTTCAGAATTTTGAATTGTCAGGTTCATATCTTAAAGCTTGGTCTGACAAATTGTGAAAGTATGAAGAATGCTTTACCTGCAGATCCTTCTTGTGAGGATAAATCTGCTTTAAATAACTTAGTTTCTTCTTCTGCACAGGTTGCACAAACGCATTCTTTGTAGCGTGTTGTATGACTGTTGATGCTTCTTCCAAGGCTATGGTTACTGTAAGGAGGTTTGTATGACTACATTCTTAAAACCTTTCAGTTGATGTTAAAAATGAGATTTTAAATTCTCCCTTGGAGAGAGACTTAGTGTTTGGTCCCTCTCCTGCAGAGGTGATCAAAAAATGAGAAGAAAGGGACAAGCTGAACAAGGGAATCTCTAAATAATTTCAGCTGTCCTTTTTCAAATTGTTCAAGGGATTTTCCTTCTCCTCTTTCATTTTTGTCAGGAAACAGAATAAACAGTGTCAACAGAATTCAGGTAAACAGATGTTTAAGAAGGAATGGCAAGGGAGTTCCAAAAATAAGTCATTAACTTCCCAAAACCAAGAACAGTCCAATATGTCTGACTATTCAAGAGGCCTTGTGACACACTCCCACCCTGGTCCCCTTTTTCTTCCAGAAAGTCTTAATCTCCTTTTTTTCTCTTTGGTAACAGATTGCTTCTGAATATAATTCATAAGATTACAGATGACAGTGGGAGGAAATTCCTCCTTTCCAGGGGATTATTCCTCATCTTCCAGCTCAGGCTCTTTTGTTTCCACCTGTTCTTCATCACATGCTGTCCCAAGGACTGATAGAGCCAGTTCCTCTTTCTAAGTGGGGAAGGGTTTTTATTCAAGGATGTTCTTAGTGACAAAGAAATAAAATGCTTAGAGATTAGTTCTGGATCTTTCTTTCCTAAACCTGTTTGCGATAGTGTCCTATTTCAAAATGATGTCACTTCACAACCTGTTACCTCTTCTTCCTCTTTCAAGTTTCCTGGTAACACAAGACTTATAAGATGTTTATCATCACACCCCTATTCATCCAGAGTTTAGATGTTTCTTAAGGTTTTATGTGTCTGGATCACGTTAGGAGTTCTCTTCCTTAACCTTTGGACTTTCCACTCACAAAGAGTGTTCAGAAAGTGTTTAGCTCCAGTTATAGTTCATTGCAGGCTGCAAAGTATCCACATTTTTCTACATTTAGACAACTTGCTTATCTTTACAGAATCTTTTTCAAAATGTCAGTAAGAGAGAATACCTCAGGATTTTGGATCTCATGTCATCTATGATTCTCATGATACACCTGACAAAACTCCAGACAAGGAAGATTCAGTGATATCTGAAATCTCTTTGGTCCCAGCATCAGCACCCTTCAACTTTTGAAATCCTAGTGCTGGACTTTGTTAGAAGAACATTTTTTTTTGTGGAGACAAATATCCATAAATCCAGGTCACACCTTCTCCCTCCTTGCTCCAAAGCCGCCAGTCATGGCAGACATCTTGGACTTTTCTTTGGGATCTTTTTCAGGAGAGATAAAAGTGCAGGGATGTGGGACACCAAGGACAGATGCAAACACATAAATATCTAGGAGATGCTTGCCCTGATCAGGGCACTCAACTCTCTAAACCATCTTTGGCCCCTGGGACCTCTTCAAAGTGGTTTCAGATAATACTACAGTGTTGTGGTACACCAACAAACAGGGGGGAACCAGGTCATACTCCCTTTGCAGACTAGCCACGTTAACTTGGGGCATAGCTTCACAGTACAGTCTCACTCTACAAACATCCTACATTCCATCAGAGCAAAATTTGTGGCAGACAAGCTGAGCAGGACTAATGCTAACTAGATCATGGGGGTCTTCAAGATTTGATCAATCTGTGAGGAGTTCTTCATGTAGACCTTTCTGCTTCCTCTTTGAACAAACAATTGGCAAGCTTCTGTTCCAGGACTCTATGCAAAAAAGGCCTGGAAGACGAATGCCTTTTCTTTTCTTTTCTTCAGACAGAAATATTCCTGTATGCTTTTCCACCCTTTCCACTAATATTCAGGGTACTTGTGAAGATTCAGTAGGAATCTCCCAAGATCACTGAGGTGGCTCCTTTGCTTAGGCAACTGTGGTTCTCCCTTCCATCAAAAATGGCCAGGGACAATTACCACCACTTCCTCACAGAATTGATCTACTCACACAAGAACAGATGTTTGTACACTTCAACATCAATCATTTTCAATTGACTGCCTGAATGATAAGGTCTTAATTCCTTTCAGGCACCTGTTTACTGAGGACGTGCAGCAAGTTCTAATGGAGGCAAGAAAGCCTGCTACTTGAAAATCATATTTTAGCAAATGGAAAATGTTTTCTAGTTGGTGGCAACTACGTAACTAGCACCAATTCAGAGATAGTCGTTCTCTTGTTTTACAATATTTTTGTGAGTTACTATCCAATGGCTTTTCTTATTCCTCTTTCAAGGTTCATTTATCTGCCATTTCAGCATGCCTGCCCTTAGATCCTCCTCTTTCAAGGCAGTGTCATGTCAAAATGTTCTTGAAAGGTGTTTTGCATAAGAAGCAGACAAGTAATCTGGTGGCCCCTCCTTGGGATTCTAATTTTGTGTTACAGAAGCTAATACTTGCTCTATTTGAACCAACTAATATGGCTGACTTGAGGTCCTTAACATGGAAAATTTTACTGATTAATCTGGCCTCTCCAAGAAGGGGATCTGAATTTCAAGATCTTACTGTGAGTCAACCCTACCTCCAATTCGATAGTGACAAGGTTTCTTTGAAAACTAATCTTTCTTTTATACCTAAAGTGGTGTTCAGTTTTGCTTTAAGCCAAACTATTCATCTCACCATTTTCTTTACTGAATCTAAAAATGAGGGAAAAGGATATTAGACACCTTGGAAGTCTACAGACAACTCCGGTATTATCTTGACAGAACTATATTTTTCAGATCTTCCGATCAATTGTGTATTTCTTGTGAAGGTAAGAAGAAGGGACAACCTATGTCAAAACAAGACTATTTTCAAATGGTTTTCTAAGGCTATTACCTTTTGTTATACTCACCATTATAAATCTGTTCTAGTCAGGGTCAAGGCCCTCTCTACCAGGGCCTTGGCTTCATCTATGGCTTTTTGGAAAAGGGTAGATTCTAGAAATATCCTAGAAGCTGCTACTTGGTCATCTGTACATACATTTACAAAGCACTATAAGCTTGATTCCTTATCTAGGCCTAGATCAAGCTTTGCTAGGACCATTCTCTAAGATTCCTGGACTCTTCTTCTTCCATCTCCCAAATGTAGTTAGCTATGGTAGTCTACCCATATAGCTAACACTAATGCAGCAGCAATTGATATGATGAATGTAGTACAGCTGTGTAAGCTGAACTTACCATAACAGTCAATGTTCAAAAGATCACTGCTGCAGTAGCTACTCCCTCCCTCCACCCTTTGCATTTACATTTATGTTTTGTTGTTCCTAGCATAGTCCTTTCAGGGCTCAGCATCCCTCTTTCTGCTGGCAGGAAAGCTCTGAAGAGTCCAAACTTGTCTTCTAGTCAGTTCAGGTCGAGCTGCTTGACAGTTTGGGTATGTGAATGGTGCCCTGAAATTTGGAAGCTGGCTGGCCATTATATCCTTAGCAGGATATAACCCATATAGCTAAGGCTACTGCAGCAGTGCTCATTCGAATACCTACTCTAATGGTTAAGTTCACCTTACAGAACTGTACTTTAGCATTTCATTGGTGGACTATTTCTAATTACCTAGTCTTAATTTATCTGTCCCTACCTGACTTGGGCCTCCATTTGCAAGATACTCCTGATCTTACTTTATCTGGGTCTACGTGACTTAAGCCCCCTATTTGAGAGATCTTCTTGCATAGTATCTGCTGCCCTTGTGCTTGGTCACCTAGGGGAATTCTGTCACTTACAAAGGTGCATTATGAGTTCTGTGGCATTCATGCCTTTGTGTATCAAGAGCTACATATCTAGAATTTACTACTTGGGTGGCTAGGAGACTCTTCCATAGTCAATGAGTAGTTTCAAGCATGCTCTAAAGACATACCTATCTGGACTACTCTAAAACTTAACTAGGTTTTTTTATATCAACTGCTAACTTTGCCGTAGTTATTATTCATTTTTTTCCTTGTTTTTTGTATTCATTTTATTTCCATATGCATAGAGTGAATGATAGAGGGAGAGAGACAGAGAGAAGTAAAATGAGTGACCTTGTGTTGTACTTATGCACTTTCTTTTATCCTTGATTCCTAGATGAAACACATTTCTATTTGTCTGCTGTAATATTGCATCTATTTTTCCAGAAAAAAGTTCACTGCTTACTCATTTATGTTGAGATGTAGCTCAGTGATGTAGTATTTGTTTTGTGTACATCAACATTTATTATCTGTAGATAGGCCCTTTGAGTTTAGTATTTTCACATAATCAACAATAACCAACAAAAATGCATTTTAAATTTCTGTGTTAGTATTGGCAGTGAATAAATTATTGTCTGCATAGATAAAGCTCTGCATGAGTACAGATTGTAGCAGTGCAGAAAGTGACCAAGCGTCTTTGTATATTAGAAAACAGTTATTATATCTGTCTGGCACTAGAGCATCTGAGTCAGAATTTTGAAAAGCTGCTGTCCTGTAAACATCATTCAAATATTTCAACTAGTCAAGCACACATAACAGGTTTGTCTGGCACGACCTCACCTCCCACTCTCCTCTGCCTGAGCGAATATCTTTTGCCCTGAAACACATTTCCCTTCAGGAAACTTGCTATTATGTTTGTTGTTATGATTTTCAATAAACGATCCATAATAGTCACAGAGGCTGACAGTTCTGTTGTTCTTTCATTATCTGTGTTTTCTCTGTTTTGTGGGGGGCAGAGACTATGTTCATGCGGTCAGGAAGGTTGGATTAACCAGAGAACAATGTTATTGTACAGTAATGTGTAATTAACTCTAAATAACAATGTAGTTGTGTGTGACTATGTAATTAATTCAAAAATCAACGTAGTTGTGCAGTGCTATGTTATTAACTTGAACTGCAGTGCTGGTCTGCAACATACATTAAGGTTTACTGATAACTGCGATCTGTTTTAACTACCACTTACAATCAAATTAAATCTCTAAAATGTTTAGGCTGCTTAATGTTGAGTTATTTTTAAAATTAGATATCGTATTTGCCAACTTACTAGAAGAAATGTAGCTGGAATATGTTGTTGCTCTTACAATGTGTACATTACTGCTCTAGGTAATTATTTATTTATTTGTGGCTTGTTTGTTTGTTAAAAATGACAGCAGACTGATCCAAATCAGGCACATTTCAACCACATCTCAGGAGTTACTGCAGGATATGGAAAATGGTGTACAATACTGCAATAACAAGAATTAAATAAATCTCACAGTTAAGAGTACAATAATATAGTGATTGTAAGATGACAGGGACATATAAGGTAAACTGTACAACATTTAAATATTAACATTAAGCAGTACTATACTAATTCAACTGGAGTTAATGCAGTGTGCAGTTAGTCGTGAAGAGGATACTGTAAGTCAGTGATGTGAGAGGGGGAACTGGGTGTTGACAGCAAAGTGCCAGAGGAAATGTTTAGTTAATAGAATTGAAGGAGGAGAGAAGCTGATCTTGTCAGTAGTTTAGCTCTGGTAATTTATGTAACTGAGGGATTACTGAAGCAAGTACAGGGATATCTCTTCCCAAGAAATGTTAGTAATTTATCTCTGAATCTACTGTAGACAGATGTTACAGAGTCCAGCAGAAAGAAGATTCCAATAATTTAGGTAGCAAGATGAAAAAGGCACGTTCAGTGGATGAAAGTGAGTTTATAGGTCTAGCCAATGCTTAGGCATTACTAGCTTGTGACCAGAGTTTGTTTGGTATATCTATAATGTTCAGCCTGTAATTCAGGTGTATGAAGACAGGAATCACTATAAAGACATATATATCAGACAATGGAGTTATAGATCTGCTTATTCTTTGATGGGGGGCCAGTTAGCTCACTGTAATGTGATACAGAGGTGCTTACTAATAAGACCAAGGAGTATGAATCTGCATATTTTGTTTGATAGGATCTGTAGGTCTTTTGGGTTTTTATTAGCCACAGACAACTAGTAATAGGGTGTATTCTATGGGTCTACTTTAATTAAACGAAAGCGGAATCAGTCGAATACGAATCCGTCGACACGTAAACAGCAAAACGCAGAAACGTCGAACACACTAAATAGCAAAATCGGAAATGTTGAATTGTCATAGTTGGCCCATCTGCGGTATAGCTCCGTAAGGTAAGTGTGCAATAGTTATGGATCTTAGGGTTATGGTGCGGGTTAAGTGCATAGATAAGTAATGTGTGTAAGGTTTAGTGTAGGGTTTTGTTAAGTGTATGTGTGTAGAATATTTACTCTGTGTGGGTATAGTTCTGTAGAGTAAGTGTGCAGTAGTTACGGACCTTAGGGTTAGGGAGGGGTTAAGGGTAGTGCATAGATAGTTGTGTATGTGGGGTTTAGTGTAGGGTTACAAGTGGGGTTTTGGTGCTTTAATTTAGGGTTAGTAGTAGGGTTTTGCTTAGTGTATGTATGTGTTTTTTGTTGTTGTGTTTGCGTAGGTAGTATGTTACGGGCGGTGGGGTTCGACATTATCGCATTTCACTGTTAATGTGTCGACGGATTCGTATTCGATGGATTCCGCTTTTGTTTAATTAAAGTAGACCCGTACTCTACCTGAGATCAAAGGGAGTTTCTGCCAATGGCTTTTTCCCTTCAGGGGTGAGAAATTGCAAACTTTTGTGATATCCAAAGTGTGTAAGGTTAAATTAGTCTGTAATGTGTAGGGTCATCTATAAGCTGGGGTCAAGTGTGAGACCAAAATATCTGAAGGATAACAGATATTCTGTAGGTGCCTGTTGTAGGTTAGGGGTGCAGAAAATGGGAGTGAGTTTTCTTATTCTTTGTGGAGAGACAAATGTATTAATTTAGTTTTTTTGGGGGGGGTTATCATTAGTTGCTTACTAATGACCAATGATTGTAACATTTTAAGAGGTGTTTGAAGTTGTTGAAGAATGTCCTCTTTTCATGTTTTAGCTGGAAGAGGAATGATAAAAAACAATGTCATCAACACACAAGATGACATTGTAGGTGTTTAAATCAGTGAGCAAGGAATATCTGCAGTGAACAGTCATGGAAATGATAGGGAGTTATTGTATTTTATTGGAAAGGTCCTACATGAGAGGTAATTAGTAAACCAGTCTGGGGTGGAAAACACAACATTTGAGTATGCCATTTAATTTAGCAAGACTGATTTGGACAGTACACCTTTCAGGTGAACTTTATTAATGCTGTGAGTAAAATATCAGTTAATACGCATGGAACTGTTTAGGTATTTCTGTGTTTGATGCAGTCATGCCAGTGGGAGGAAAGTATGCAGTACTGGCAGAGAAAAGAAGGAAGTTGGTTATGAACTACTTTTTCCAATGGTTTGCTTAGGTGTAACTGAGAGAAATAAATCTGAAGTCAAATGCATTTAATGGATTAGCACACTTGGGGATTGCATAAGACTGGCTTTCTTCTATCTGTTTGGGAAGACTTATTAGGAAAGTGAAAGGCTGAATAGGTATCAGGTATAGTGAGATAGGCTGTCCCCATATTGCTTGAAGAACCAGGGGGACAACCCATTTGTGCCAGATAGTCCAGTTTCTGGACAATAGTAGTCTATGTGTCAATTTTTTAGAAGGCTTTTTTTTTTGCAGAAAAAATGTTTCAGGTGGGGAGGTGAGGTTTTAATGATGGCAGTTTAGAGAAAGTGAATTGACTAAGTACTGGACATGAATTGGCTAGAGTACAGAATATGATGGATTGTGTTGTTACCATTTAGGCAAGAAACCTTTTTTACAGAAGTGCCTAGGGTTACAGGAGACTGAGGTTTGTCTACTGTATAGGTAAGTGGCTTTAGTATGAATGGATGAATATGGATGAATATTAGGTTAACTACCCTGAAAAGCCATTTTAAGCCTAGTGAATAATCTGAGGTCAGACTCAAACCCTGTACCTTGTGTTTATGAGGTAATGACCTTAACCACTGTGCCAAACTCACCCTATTATCTTGCCTGATTCCTTTTTTGGCTTGTTAAATAAAGTCATATAACAGTAATGGTCCTGATGGGAATGAGGATGTTTCTAGATTTTCCAAGCATTGGCACTTAGTTTGAGAAGGTCATGGAGTTCAGGAATCAGCCATGACAGATGTGTTGGTTTGCACAGTCAACATTTTAGGGGAAAGAATTGAGTTTTACACTGTGTAGTGCTTCATTAGAAATGACACTACTTGATTAACATTACTAGTGGTGTATAGTAATGGCCTTTTGATACTGCTAATGGTACTCTTGTCAATTTGGATTTTGGCTGTGGAATTGGTTTGGCATTGAAGCAGGACTGGTGTAAGCTTTGGTTTCTGTAAAGAGTATGTGAATGACATGGCACAGTGGGTGCTTATGTTTGTAGGTTCATAGGTTCAGTGGTAAGCTCAAGGCAATCAGTCTGCAGACTATTACAAGTCTAAATAACAATCATATTTGAAAGTTCCCTCCACCCTTAAGGAGTACAACACAAAATGACCCAGGAGAGAATTTGAGGTGACCATTCAATTATCTAAGTTTACTGTGAAGGTAGCAAGGGTGCTATTCTGCTTTACATGTAGTGTACATATTCTCCAGATGTGGGAGATAAATTGAGATACATTAGGATATTAAATTATCACACCTACATCAAGTTCCCGCTGATTGTATTACCATACAGTATGCAGATGATTCAACCATAATCTGTACCCCCAATAACTTCTCTGACCTCCAAAAATTAACACAAAAGGCCTTTGCAGCCACAAAACTCTGGCTAAACCAATCACAGCTATTACTTAACCCTAATAAATCTAAAATACTCATCTTTGCATCTAAACCTATCCCCACACTGACTTTACTATATTCTCCATAAACAAAACCCAGTGTTAGTAAAGCAGGCCAAACTGCTAGGAATTACTATTGACAGTAAACTTAGCTTTGACTTGCATATTAATAATGCAATAAAAAAGACTCACTTCAACTGAGGCAAACTTTACAGAAACAAACAATACTTAGAAAAATCCATCCAAATAAAGCTTTCAAAAACTCTTCTTCTACCAACCTTAGTATATGGGCCTCCTTTCTTCACCAATCTCCACAACTGTTTGCAACACAAACTGCAGTCTTGTTATAATAAGATTGGAGAATTTACATCAGCCCAACCAAATTGCACCCACCATTGCCAGGCAACTAGAAAACTAAACTGGCTAGAATTTGCACATTACCTACAATTTACAAAACTTATCTGCGCCCATAAACTCATTTATAAACCCGAGTGTTACCCTTCCCTGAAAAATATCATTGAACCTTACATCCCATCCAAAAATCTACATTCTAACAACAAACACCTACTTAAAGTATCAAAACCTAGTAAAATAGCAGGTAGCTGCCTCTATTCCCATTTCATAACTAAGATGTCGACTGCCCTCCCATTATCAGTTACAAAATTAGACAACAAAATCTCCTTTAAAGGAAAACTAAAACATCTCACTGATACCTCCAGCTGCACATGCAACACATATTGACAGTCTCCTTAATCTATCAAAACTGTTTCACATAGAAAATATACTTATGTATATGTCATACTATTACACAGGGTGGCCACAGTGGTAAAGCAGTTAGCGTTGCCACTCACAGCAAGAGGTTCTCCGGTTCAATCCTCGGCTGGGGTGCCTTCTGTGCCGAGTTTGCATGTCCTCCTTGTGGTCCCGTGGGTTTCCTCCAGGTGCTCCAGTTTCCTCCCACATCTCAAAGACATGCTGTAGGTAGATTGGACACTCTAAATTGGCCCTAGGCATGAGTGCAGGAATGTGTGTGCCTTCTGTGGAAGGTTTGGTGCTGGGCTGGCAACCTAACACCGTTAAATTCCACTGCCAATCATGAGCGGACAGGTGATCTGCTGTGGTGACACCTAACCAGGAAAAGCCAAAAGAAGAAGAAGAAGATATGCCATACTGTTATACCATAGGAGTCATCCCTAATCTTTAGTATCCTAGTCTGCACATCTGTACAACTATCTTAACACATTTTCTCTTCTCGGTCACTTTCTACTTTTAAGACTACCATTAAATACATGCCACCTATAATCTGCATATTCCCACCACCTAGCTATAAGATTCTAACCATATCTATCCTACCTTTAAGTTTAACTCTCTAATTCCCTCTACACTTCCTTTCCCTTTTCCTACCCCCTCCTAAAAATTGAGCTGTATTGTTAAATATTTCTAACTGTATAATTTTCCTACATGCTAATGTTCCATTTTTACTGCATTGTGCCTTTTTACAAGATATGTGCTGTTTAGATAGTTTTCTATATTATTTCACTTGCTTTATAAGTAATTGTTTCCTTACAAATTCATGTCATGATTTTCATGTAACCTGGAGCTTTTCTCCCTGGGCCTCCACTGAAAATGGGTCTCAAGCCAAGTGGACTTTCCCAGTCAACAAATGTCAATAAATAAATAAATGTGTCTGTGGATGAAAGTTTACTTCCTTTAACCAGGTTTTTGAGGATTTATTTGCTCTGTGAAGGAATAGAAGGTCAAAGAAGGTAGGATCCTTCATGTCTTGAAAGGCTAGACACAGATCTCCATGGAAGAGTCTATACGAGAATGAGTACAGGGAGAGGGCCATCAGTCTGTCCTGATAAATAAGATTTTACAGGCAAACAATCTTTTTAGTTAAGAACTTTGGAGGTCTTTCACATTGAGTGATATGTTTAGACAAGCATCTGCCGAAAAGGACATTATAGTCAATAATGGGTCTGATGAGATAGGAATAAATGAGAATTAAGACATATCTTTGTGTGTCTATACATGTGTGTGTGTGTGTGTGTGTGTGTGTGTGTGTGTGTGTGTGTGTGTATATATATATATATATATATATATATATATATATATATATAGATATATACAAGAGATGCCTTTGGAAATTAGATGAGACAGACAGAAGGCTTTCTATCTTTTTTGTAAATAAAACACCTCATATACTTGCAAACAGTTTGGATTTTGTTAACCAGGTGAAGAATGTATCTACCACTTCTACTTTTTTTAGTTACACTTGTTATTTCTCTACTTATTACAATTCCACATGATAAAAAATTTGACTTTTGTCACAGTATGTCACCTCTTGTGATCACTCACTAGATATGAATGTGATATGTGAGTTATTTAAAATTGTATTTAATAATAATTATCTTATTTTGCTGATGAGGTGTAGCAACAGGTCAATGTGTTACAGTGGGGGGGGTTAATGGCAACACTTATGCAAACCTTATTATGTTGGTCTGTGTAACAGATTATATTTTTAATTATACCTTTTTTAATCATGTTCTTTTTATGATCACTTTATCAATTACACTATTTTTGTTGGGTGTATCTGAAACTGATCTTAGATTATTTTTTGACTGTATTAATCATTTCTGCAGCTTTTTGAAATTTAATATAAGCAAAAGTATGAATGAAATAAATTATCTGCATGTCATATTACGTAAAAGTATGGATTTGACTAGATTGTTTGCAAAAATGTATGGAAAAGAAATAAAAGCCAATAAATGCCCATAGTTCCAATATGACCTTAAGAAGAAAGAAGATAATAGTTAAGAATCAGTTTCTGAGGATTATTAGATTAATGTCAGAAAACAGTCTGTATGAAGAAAAACAGAAATCAGCATTTTTGAAAGGGATTATCCAACTGATCTTATTAATTCTGTGAAAGCAGAAGTTGATGCACAGAGAAGCAAGTGATTTAAATCTGTTCCTGCTATATAGCGTTAGTTACATCTAACAGTAAAAAGCTTTTAAAAGTCCTTTTTATTTAAAAATACACCAATAATATAAAAGAGGTTAAGGATGTTGTTGAAAATAATTGGAACATTTTAAGGAGTAATGAAAGAGTTAAACCAAATTTGCAAATAAAAGGAAACCAAACTTGAAAAAATAGATAGATATGTAGACAGATACCTTTGAAAGAATAGAAAAGGAAGTGCAACTGACTACCAACAAAGAGGTCATCCTTTCAAAGCTTTGGTTGTCAGCATTGCAAGCATATGCTGCTATTCCATACATTACGAACTGTCTTCAGGGATACCATAGAAGCATTGGGCAGGTTTATTTGAAAATCTAAGCAAGCTGTTTACCATGTCCAGTTAATTTCAAGTGATAATTTTTACATTGGAAAAGCTATGTTGACATTAAATCAAAGGTAACAAATGAGAGATTTAAGAAATAAAACTGTTATTAACTCACTCAAGCCTAAAATGCTTTTTTTATGTATACTTCCAGTTCATACCCGTACCACCCTATGGTGTCTAGAACTTTTTTTGGGTCTGGCTTCTTTAACTAAGAGACTTATCAACTAGTAATAGGCAGTAATAAAAAGGGCAAGGAGATAGTAACAAAATGACACAATATTGTTAGTCTAGGATGACCTGCAGTGGAGAAATTTATCTTTGCTTGTCACTTACTATTCATATTTCCATATTTATGTTCATATTTTCAAAACTGAGACATATGTGTTATTGAGGTGTATTGTGTAAAACACCAATGTAGGAGACAGGATAATTCACTGTTAGCGTTGGTTTATATCACACTATACTGGAAATATTGCTAGTTGTTTGCTAGCAATTATGAAAATAAGCAATATTTCCATATGTTCTTAAAAAGAGTGACTTACTAATTGTAGCATGACATTGGAACCTTAGATGTTGGAGAAAAACTACAGTTGTGTAAGTTGAACTTACCATAACTTTAGATGTTTTAATGATCACTGCTGCAGTAGCCTGAGCTATATGGGTTACATCCTGCCAAGGATATAATAGCCGGCCAAATGACAAAGCTTCAGGGCACCTTCCACACACCCAAACTGTCAAGCAGCTCGAGCTGACTAAAAGCCTTTCAGAGAGGCAGATAGGGCCTTGGTTTAACATCTGATGTGAAGGATGACACACTCAGAAGTACAGCATTCCCTTATGCTGCACTACAGTGTCAGCAATCAATCTAACAGGTATGGGAATAGAACCCACAGCCTTTTGCACCAAAGGCAAGTGTGCTGCCTGTTGCACTACTGACACTTTCCATACTAGTCCCCTACATCAAATTGCGCTCTATAGGAAATCTTTGAACCAGAAGTAGGGGAGACTAGTGTGTGTATGGGGAGCATACAAGTACAATGTCTCTGATGGTGACTGAGGAAACCATCTCACTTGTTTCAGGGAAGGGTTGAGGCTGCTTGCTGGCAATGTTCCTTCCAGAAGTTAGATGGACTACTTGAATAGACAGCTCATTGCATGTCTCCCATTAGCTGCATAGAGATATTCAGAAAACCCTTGAACCACCCTAATGGCCATCTAAATGATGGCCACTCCCAGATGACACTCTCTCCAGAAATGAAGAATGAATGGGGCATTTAGTCAGGAGCTGATAGTCACTAGGCAGCAGGGGCACAGTGTATAAAATAAATATCTAAGTTCATTCATTATCAAGATTAGCAAATTGCCTTTCCAAATCACCAGTTTGCAGTGTAGTTACTTGTAGTTCTACCTCATTTTTGCATTCATTGTTACTTTCAACAGCTTATCCTAAACTGCTCACTCTACAGTTTCCCTCTGACTAGTGTTGATTCCTTAACGTGTTGTTTCACATCAGTATTCCTCCCTCACTCAAAAACAGAAGATGAATCTCATTAGTGCACAGCAGAAAGTTTGTGGGTTCATAGGTTCATACTAGGCTATCTGCCCTAGGGCATTTATAAGCCTAGCCAGAATGTGTTTGGCTTTCGCCACCCATTTTAAGTTTATTTTGCTATGCCCTTTTTCGAGGTTAGTATACTGTGCCTCTGTCTAACAGTGACACAGAAGTGATACCCGAGGTAAACCTACGATCTCCCATCCACTCATCAAGATTCCTCTTGAAGAGAGTCAATGAGGGACTCTGCCTAACCTGGACTGGGATTTTATTCCAGAGTGAAGGGAGCCTCTGGGTTATGAATCTGTCCCTCCAGCATGTCCTATTTATTTCAGTGCTGAGGTTCAAGTCTCTCGAGCGCGTAGCTCGATGGGATTTGGATTTTCTGAGGTGCGGCATGTCCATTAATTCTGGGTTGGACATGGCTTTATACGTCAGGCACAGATCGCCTCTGAACAGGCGGTATGCCACTGAGTAGAGCTGGAGTTTCTTTAACCGGGCAGCATATGGCATTTGTTTGAGCCCTTTGATCCTCTTGGTGAGGTACTTTTGGGGTCTTTCCAGTTGCTGCAGGTGTCTGGTAAGGTACATCCCAAAAGGGGCATTGTACTCAATTATGGGCCTGATGAGGGATGAGTAAAGAGGCATGATGACCTCCCCTGATCTAGATGTGAATCCCTTCATGATTAGGTGGGCTATATAAAATGTTTTTCTAACTACTTTGGCCACGTGGTTGTCAAATGAGAGATTGCTATCAACTTGGGTCCCCACGTCCCTAATTACTTCTTCTGTACTTAATGGACTACCACCTATGTGGTAATTTGTGGGCACTTTGTTTTTGCCAAAGGGGATGACTATACACTTTTTGACATTTAGCTTGAGGCCATGGCTCTGGCACCAGTTGTCTGTTTCTATGAGGCCCTTTTGGAGGATGCTTGTGTCGGCTGGAGAGTCGATTATGGCGCCCAGTTTGCAGTCATCTGCAAACTTGGTCAGCCAAAGCCCTTCCGTGTTGGCCTGTACCTCAGAGAAATATATACCGAACAAGAGAGGTCCCAGGACTGAGCCTTGTGGGACACCACTTGTAACTAGTTTGGAGTCTGACATGGCTCCAGCAATTCTAACCATGTGGGTTCTGTCCTTGAGCCAGTTTGCAATCCATCTAGTGACATAGGGGTTTATATTTAAGCAGGTGAGCTTATCTATAATGCCCGAGTGGGGTATTGTATCGAAGGCTTTAGCGAGGTCCAGGTAGGCTGTGTGGACCACCTTCCCCTCGTCAATCGCCTTGATGACTGTTTCAAAGATATCAACCAGGTTTAAAAGGCAGGATCTGCCCTTAACAAAGCCGAACTGGGTAGGATCCAGTGTCTGTAGGTCCCCAATATCTTTATTTATGAGGTCCATGATGATCCTTTCCATAGCTTTGCAGACTAAGCTAGTCAGGCTTATGGGGCGATAGTTTCCAGGATCCGTTGAGGTTATTAGGCTAGCAGCACTAGAGCCCTTACAATCCTAGCCATGTTAATCCTGAGTTGCCTCAATTGTCCTTGGTTAGGTGGATGTAACTTTCAGAGTGAGTCTGTGATCAACGCTTATTATCCCTGTCCATGAGCATTATGGGTGCCACCCCCTGGGAGAATTTGTGGTCTCCCAGCCATTTTTCCAGGTTGCTTGAACAGAGTCTTTGAGGACTTCTGCTTCATGTGAACTGGAAGTTTATTCCAGAGTAGCAGCAATTTCTGGGAGATATATCTGTCTGTCCAGTATGCTCTGTTAATGTTACAGGTGAGTTAAGATCCCTAGAGTGAGTGACTCTTGTGCCACTTGACTTGCAGATGTGCAGCATTTCCATCAGGGCAGGATCAGAAACTGTCCTGTAGGCCGGGCACAAGTCACCTCTCAGCAGCCTATATGATACAGAGTACAATGACAGGGCTTTCAATCTATCCACTCAAGTCATGGTTTGGAGGCCCTATATTTTCTTGTTGAGAAACCTCTGTGGTCTCTCCAGCTGCTGCAGCTGTCTGGTGAGGTACTTCCAGAATGGATCATTGCACCATTTTAATGGTCTGATGAGGTCGAGTATAATGGAGTTATAATATCCTTAGACCTGGATGCGATGCCTTTACTGATGAGATGAGCAATGTAGAAGGCTTTCCTTACCACTGTGGAAACTTAGCGGTTGAAGTTCAGATTTCTATCTCCCTGTGTTTCAAGATATTACGTCACTGGGTTTCAACTTGGGAAGTGGTGTCAGTATTGTAATTACAGGGAATTCTGCTTTGCCAAAGGGGACAATAATGCACTTTTTTACATTTAGTTTTAGACTGGCTTTGGCACCAGTCATTTGTCTTGTTAGCCCCTCTTGTTTTATGTTAACATCACTGGGGGACTCAATGATTGCACCCAGTTTGTAATAATCAGTGAACAAAGGCTGTCTACTTTAGCCTGAATTTCTGAGAATTACATTCCAAACAGTTAAGGGTCCAGCACAGATTCTTGTGGTATGCCACTAGTTATGGGTCTACTGGTAGAGGTGGAGTCACCAACTTTGACAGCATGTGTTGTGTCAGTGAGCCAGTTGGCTACCCATCTAGTGATGTAAGGGTTAACCCCCAGCTGGGAGAGCTTTTCAATGATACCTGACTGGAGGATTGCGTCAAAAGCCTCGGCTAGGCCAAGATAGGCAGTATGTACTCTTACCTTCATCCAGGGCTTTGGTGACTTTTTTGAAGAAGTCTACTAGGTTTAATAAGCATGATCTACCCTTAACAAAGCCAAACTTCTTTCCACAGCTTTGCAGATGAGGCCGATTAGACTTATTGGTCTATAGTTCCCAGGTTCGGTTGATGGCCCCACTTTGTGCAAGGGAATTACTGTTGCTGTTCTCCACTCTGCTGGAACAAAGTCAGTTCTCATGCTATGGTTAAAGAGAATGCCAAGTGTGTCCACTAGGCCCTGTTTTTAAATTGCTTAATAAGCTACCTGGGATTTTTGTGGTCCCACTGAGGCTGTGTTTTTGGCCCTGGAGAGTGCAGATATGGCCTGCTCTCTAGAGATACTAGGCAGAGGAATGGTGTCAAGTATGTTTTGGGGTATGGAGGGTGGGGACAGAGGGGTGAAGTCTGCACCAAATCTGTCAGGTCAAAGGTTGGCAATTTCCTCCAGTATAATATACGAGTGGTAGCATCTACTAACAGTCCATCACATAGCTGGGCATTCCTTTTTAGATTTCAGACGTAGTTAAAGAATGTCTCATGATTATCCTTAGTTAGGGATGCTAATTCAGATTCATCATTAGCTTTAGAGGACTTTACAATATTTCTTATTTGCTTGTTCAAGCTGTGATGGGAATTCTTCCTCTGCTGAGTCAGTTTCCTCTTGTTCTTAGACATCAGTTTCTTCCTTTTGTTATACAATCTGTTTATATTTGAAGTCCACCAGGGTGGCTTGTTTTTTCAGGAGGAACTGGTTTTAATCCAGTCAAGTACAGCTGAGTCTATACAGTTGCTTAAGTGTTTACCTCTGCATAGCAGTCATTGTTGTCTAATTGTGAGGGTATAAAACTTTGTATACCATTGATTAGGAGGCTGTAGTTTGCTTTGGAAAAGTTTTATTTTTTTTTTGCTTCTGTGGTAGTGACAGCTTCAATAGTTGCTTCAAATGAGACTGATTTATGGTCTGACCTTACCAGGGACGGTTTCACATAGTGGGAAGTGCAGTGACATTTGAGCCCCTTGTAGGGGTGAAGACCATCTGTTCCAGAGTATTTGTATTGACAAAGTCTAGGAACATCTAGGGGAGCATGTTCATGCTCATGTATGTCACTGAGTTAATGGAAGGAAAGTTGAAATCTCTCATGACTAAGATGTTGGTCCATTTGGGGTGAGTGACTCCAGTATGTCCAGCTAAGCGGTGTGCTTTTCTTAGTTTATGGTGGCAGACATATAGTTAGCAATGATGTGGTAAGGTATTTTGCCTATAATTAATTGGACAGGGAGTAGATCAAGAGGGTCATACTTTTGACCAGTCTCGAGGTGTAGTTGGCTTTAATGAAAATGGATATACCTCCACCTTTGGTTCTTTTACACTCATTTTGAGGTCTAAATGTGTGGAAGGCATTGTAGCCTTGCATGGCCGGGATGCTTTCCATGGCCTTGAACAATGTCTCAGTGACTGCACAGATGTCAGCATCATCCAAGGTGAGGAGCGCTTCCAGGGAGTGCAGTTTCACATTTCGACTCCTAGCCTTAAGCAGCAGAACCATGAGTTTGTCTCGAGTGGATTTTGTTACATTGGAAACATTTTTTTTTACATTGCCTGTAAAAGGCACTATTGGGGAGGCAAGTGCCTTTGGCAGTTTCCAAAGTTAATAATTTTTTGTTTACATTGTGGGATCATCCTGGGTGAAGGTAGAATGCTGCTTAGGGCTAGGGTCATACCTGCCTGGGACACATAATCTGAGAGTTTAGTCATGTCTCTCTTCATATAGTTCTGAGAGGTATGTCATTCACCTTACATGGACTATGACAGAGTTATAACGGTACTTGTTGAGTGACTTGAGTGCATGTGTGATTTGACAGATCCTGGCATCTGACAGGCAGCTAACCATGACCTTCTCCTTGTCCAGCCTGGTGTGTGTCTCACCATGGATTCGCCTTTGACCAAAGGATTAGGTTTTGAGGTGTTTTGCCTCAGGGGCTTATTTGCTGAGGCACTGGTATATGTGTTGTGTAGTGGTTTCTATTTGCATAGCAGTGTGTGTGTAAAGTGGTTTATGTTTTGGAGGTCTCTGATCTTTGGATAGGCTTCTAGTGGGTACCTCCATGTATGTGGGTTTATGTGTCATGATCTTATTTTGTGTGACAGGTCAAGGGTGTGTGCTGACAACCTGTTTGATGACTGGTTTGTTGTTACTTGAGCGAAACAATTCCAGTTTCATAGTGTAATTACATCTCTCACATAGGCGATTTGGTTGGTTTTAGGAGAAAGTGACTGTCATTATACATTAGGCAATTACTACATTGCCTCAGGATGCTCATGTCAATCAGGCTGGCCGGGGAAATGATGGGAAACTGCCCATCCATTCTAGCAGGTTTTTACCTTTATGTACTATTAGGGAAGGGAGTAGGATAATGTTACCATTTTTTGAGCTAGGACTAACAAAGGTGCTTGTTTTGTTGAAGGTTTATTGATAAGTGTGGTAATGCTGCTCAGTGCACAACCGAGTTGCCCGTAGTATAGTAAGGAAGCCTGGGAGGGTTCCATTGACATATGTCTAGGGAAAATTGGGTTTTGAGGTGTTTGCATCTATACAGGGCACCACTTACCCCTGCTGCACAATGCACTACAACTTGCAAATGCAAGACTTAAATACAGGTGAAATTATTTAATTATTTACCATTAACCAGGTAGTGTCTGACTGGATTGAAAAAAAAAGTTTTTAGCAGACACCCGGGGAGAAAAGATCCACAACAAAAAGAACTTTATCAGGGTACAAGTTTAACTAGTACATTGCTAACAATATGTAAACATTGCTTAACAAAAATATAATAGCAACATATAACAACAGAAATACAATATAAACATGCATGTTTCAGGCATACAGGAATACTTATTTTTTTTTTTTTTAACAATATGTATGAGGTACATAAGTCATGTAGTTTTACAAGGTGAGTCACTTATGAAAGACCAAACTTGGTAATGTAGTTTTACAAGTTAACAGCAAAAGTACACTGGTGGAAACAAGTGCTCGACAATTCTTTTAGTGTAAACCAAATTTATTAATCCACAATTCGTCCAAAGACTTCATCAGAAACAAACAATCATATAATATTGCAGCCATATTTAAACCAAATTTGTTAAACAGTTAACCAATAGGAAAACACTGATGCTAACCCTTAATGTATCAAACAGAATAAATGAGACATTTTATATACTTTAAAAAACATTTAATATTTACAATAAGAAAAGAATTGACTAGTGTGTTGGCTGATATTATGTTAAATTCAAGGAGTAAACAACTCCTTAAATAGACGTTATACTTTTTATACGACTGTCCCTTTAAAATAATGACAAAGTATAACAAATTTGTCCGAAGTTCTGCAATAATAGACAATAGTGCTATATAGCCAATGGTGCCTTATTTCAGAGAATGTGCATTGCGGTATATAACCAACAGTACCTTATTTCAGGAATATTCATTCATCGACATTCTCATACCACAGTAGGAATATATAAATATATGAGTAAATAGCTGATTCGCTCAGTCGGTATTCACTTCTCCAAGCGTTTCACGAACAAACCTCTTCAGGTGCTTCCAACAGCAAATAATCGAACTTGGCAGTTCACAACCAATGTTTCCAGGGCAGATAATTCACAGTGCCTCTCGCAATATAATCCAAGTAGTATAAACCCACAAGTTCTATTCCTTCAGCATGTGTTCACGAATACACCACGCATATATCTTAAAAATAAAGGCTTTTTATTGTACCAGATATTCAGCAAACAAACAATTCGGCTAGCGCTTTCACCTACTGGCTTCCTCAGGCCGTTAAATTAAAAAATGTTAAATTGGGATATATATAACCTCAGGATTTGAAATCTCTGATGTCATTTCCTGTCCCAGTTTAAAATACTTCGTAACTATTTAGTATAATAATGTTACGAATTGTCACATTCCATACAGCATATTAACATTGAATCAATCTTTGTTTCAACTTCTATAAGTAACAAATACATAGTTAACACTATAATAATACATAAAATGCATCATTTAAAATATGCGTGATCAACAAATATCAGAATGATACTACTTAATGTCATTTCCCGTTATTGTTGTCATGATGCGTATATAGGCTGTTAAAATAAAAATCATTTCATGAAATGCGTTAACATCCAATAATAATTGTTAACTTCAATTTATTAAAAATATCTGAGGAATATATATGTAAAAATAAAAATAAAAATAGAGGTAATAATAATAGTAGACAAAATTGTTATTTAAAAGTATATATTTGGTCTACTATTTAGGATATCAATACACCCTTTGTCCTAAAAGTCTTTTTATATAGCACTCATAATAAAATATGTGCAGTCAAAGGTTTATATGTTTCTATAAACTATATTTATATTTTACGGCTGTTTGCTGATCAATGTCAGAACTTTAGAGTATTTGTTCTGCCTGTTCGTATTTATAAACTAGTCTCTCAGACTATCATTGCCGGCATGATTATTATCAAATTGCTTTGTGCTGCTGTCGTTATAAAAATTAATATTTTAATGTTTTAAAGGTGTATATTGAGATGTTTATTAGGAAGTATGTGTACACATTAATATTAGCTTAAACATATCTTTTCCTATTAACTCGATTTTTAATTTCTCCACCTATCATGTATATACATAATTAAATTATATATATCTCCACCTTTAGTTACCAACAAAATTACTCGGCAGTTCGTATTTATAGTATGGAAGCAAAATCTATTTAAACGCTCGCATATTACTTGGAATTTAGCGATAAAATCTTATGGGGCACGGTGTGAAATACTAAATACGGGGTTATTAGTATAAAATATAAAATATAGAATATGTAAGAATATAGCAATATGTAGATGTAAGTAGTGCATCCCATTATATTTTATTCATTATTAAATTATTTTTATTGTACTAAAAAATTATAAAATACTACTTGCATTCTATAAATAAATAATAGATAATAGAATTCCGACGAGATAAATACAAGAATATTCAAATGTATTAATTAAATTCATGTATCACTTAATATGGAATATATAGTGTAATACATAAATTTAGTAATATCACAACAAATATATAATTACTTTAGCTATTCAATAGATAGTTTTATAATCTATTTACAATAATCTAAATATATGATACTATTCAAGTCATAAACTATTATAGAGAAATATATTATATTCAATTGGATTGATTATTTTCTTTAAAAATCTTCCTGTTAAAATATTTACATAATATTTATATAATTAAAATTATTAATAAATAAATCTCAAATATGTATATCTCTATTTATATTTGTATTCAGAACCTATAGTTATGCTTGAAATTATTAATATTATTAAATAATAAAAGGAATAACTATATTAAATATTGGTATGTACCATGTGTTATATGTACTTAGTATTCCTTTAATATATAAAAACTATCTATGATAACGTACTTTTATTTGGATATTATACTTAATTTTCTAGCCTTTAGTACAGGTTTAATAGGAATTCTATCATTGAGTCCCGGTTTTTGATCAGCTCTTAAGCGAATAATCCAATTCATTTCCAATTCTTCTGTTTTATTGGAGATATCTCCCCTCCTAATATTAATAGAATTATTCTGTAGCACTTTAAATCTAAATGTATGTTCTGCAGATGTGTTCATAACATGTTTAGACAAGGCATTAGTTATGGAACATATTCTTATATTATATAGGTGTTCCCTGATACGGTCTTTCAACCTTCGATCGGTTTTGCCTATGTAGAAGGCAGGACAGATTACACATTGGGCTATATACACTATGTGCTTAGTGTTACAAGTGGCTTTCGCTGTTAATTTATATTCATGTAATGTAACAGGATGTACAAACGTTGCGTTCGTATCAATATATTTACAATGGTTAAATTTCATACATGGTACTGTAGCTTGTTTCTCCATTTTATTTGTTGATTTCCCTGATATTCTATTAGGTCCACATAATTTCCTATATAAATTGGGTTTGTTTTTATATGTGTACCTAGGAATTGCTCCAACTATTTCACATATTTCAGGGTTAACAGTTAGGATTCCCCAATATTTTTCATAGATATGTCTAATACAACTAATACTATAGTTTATAGAAACATATAAACCTTTGACTGCACATATTTTATTATGAGTGCTATATAAAAAGACTTTTAGGACAAAGGGTGTATTGATATCCTAAATAGTAGACCAAATATATACTTTTAAATAACAATTTTGTCTACTATTATTATTACCTCTATTTTTATTTTTATTTTTACATATATATTCCTCAGATATTTTTAATAAATTGAAGTTAACAATTATTATTGGATGTTAACGCATTTCATGAAATGATTTTTATTTTAACAGCCTATATACGCATCATGACAACAATAACGGGAAATGACATTAAGTAGTATCATTCCGATATTTGTTGATCACGCATATTTTAAATGATGCATTTTATGTATTATTATAGTGTTAGCTATGTATTTGTTACTTATAGAAGTTGAAACAAAGATTGATTCAATGTTAATATGCTGTATGGAATGTGACAATTCATAACATTATTATACTAAATAGTTACGAAGTATTTTAAACTGGGACAGGAAATGACATCAGAGATTTCAAATCCTGAGGTTATATATATCCCAATTTAACATTTTTTAATTTAACGGCCTGAGGAAGCCAGTAGGTGAAAGCACTAGCCGAATTGTTTGTTTGCTGAATATCTGGTACAATAAAAAGCCTTTATTTTTAAGATATATGCGTGGTGTATTCGTGAACACATGCTGAAGGAATAGAACTTGTGGGTTTATACTACTTGGATTATATTGCGAGAGGCACTGTGAATTATCTGCCCTGGAAACATTGGTTGTGAACTGCCAAGTTTGATTATTTGCTGTTGGAAGCACCTGAAGAGGTTTGTTCGTGAAACGCTTGGAGAAGTGAATACCGACTGAGCAAATCAGCTATTTACTCATATATTTATATATTCCTACGGTGGTATGAGAATGTCGATGAATGAATATTCCTGAAATAAGGTACTGTTGGTTATATACCGCAATGCACATTCTCTGAAATAAGGCACCATTGGCTATATAGCACTATTGTCTATTATTGCAGAACTTCGGACAAATTTGTTATACTTTGTCATTATTTTAAAGGGACAGTCGTATAAAAAGTATAACGTCTATTTAAGGAGTTGTTTACTCCTTGAATCTAACATAATATCAGCCAACACACTAGTCAATTCTTTTCTTATTGACAGTTTTGTTGAATTACTTAGACTGTGTGTTTTTGGAGCAGTAGTGTTTGTTTTTGCATTCATTTAATATTTACAGCTTAATTTAAACCAGGAGGAAGGTGAGCAGCCAACCGAATCTGCCACTCAGCTTTCTTCCTTTTAACTTCATTCTTAAAATCACTTCCTCTTAAGTCCATATGTACCACGTCCGAAACAGAAAAAATAAATTTCTTAAAATTGGAACATTTTACAGAATGCTTGTACAGCGCATTGTTCTCATCATGTGTCGTAATAGCATATACATGTTCCCTAATTCTAGTACCCAGACTTCAGGTAGTCATGCCAACATAAAATGCTGTGCATGACATAAATAAAGCAACATAAACAACCCCAGAAGTGGAACAATCAAATCTACCTGGCACTTTTATAGTTCTATTACAATGTGATACGTCTATGAAGGAACTTTCAGAAATAAACCTACACATCCTGCAGTTCAAACATTTGTAATTACCAAAGACCTTATTAGTACAACCAAACCAAAAGATCAGAATCCTGAAACTTTAAAACACCAAGTCCCACAACACCGAAAACCGAAAAGCAAATGTGAAATCCCTACCCTACATTGATGCAAAATACCTGAAAAACAGACACATATGTGACATCAAAGCACCACTTATACACTTCATAATAGCACCACATATTTCAAACTAAAACTCCAAACAACAAATTATCATAACTAAAAACAAGTTATGTAGCAGTGTTCTATCTCAGATACCGCTCTAAACAAAAGTAAGTGTAACCTCAGTGATTTGCAGATTCAAAAACTGCAACTATATTTGTTATTCTACGATTTTGCAGGGGGGCTGCACCCCCTGACATTTAATATATCAACTCTGAGATTGCACTACATTTTGAAAAAGGGTAAACTACGACTACACATTGAATATTCATGCCTCAGCACTTCAACACAATTCCCTGCATTACTATAAACAATCAATGATTTCAATTTATCACCACCAGCCAAACATAAAGACAGAGCTCTACCTCGCCAAACACAAACCGCTCAGTAACTGCCACTTCTTTTTTTATTTTACAGTTAATGCTGGTCATATACATCATACTGTTTTCTTAACATGCAATCTGTGTTTAACATGTATTTAAAGTCTAATGTTATGATGGGAGTTTGCCATATATATTTATCTTTTTTTTATTTTTAAGTTTTTTTATGTTAAAATATTTTATCCTGCGCATAATATTTTTCTTTTGTAACTCTGTTTTGATCGCATTCTGAAAAAGGGCCTTGGCTCAGTCGGACATACCTGGTTAACAAATGTCAAAATAAATAAATAAAAAAAATAGCAAAACATATCCACTGACACCAGAAACTTGGAATGTAAAGTTTGGCGTATTCTTTCTATGTATGTAAAACAAATCTTAAAGTGACAGAGCATAATTTCATCACGTACTGATTCACCTTTACATTACAACCCGGTATTGTGGGACTCAGTGTTTTAAAGTTTCAGGTTCGGTCTTCTGGTAATTCCATATATATATCCTGCTTAAACCTAAGCTCTTCTGAAACCCAAGATTATCAAATATTTTGTCTTGGACTATCAGGAAAGACCTGCCAATTCCATGATTTATCTAAATGAAGAAAAAGCAAAATAAGTAACCCAGATCATCCAAAGGTATCATTTTGATAACTTACCTCCATGAGAGGTTTTACATGAACAAACCTCATCTCTAAATGTATTAACTCTTAGGTTTTGTCACATCACAGTAAAGAGAAAAGCTTATTTTCCTTTACTCTGAGATAATGTGACCTTTTAGCTTATACATTTGGAGATGGTAAATGTCGGAACAATATCTCCACTTTGGAGGGGGGATTGCAGTTTGTTTTTTGTTTGTCTTTTCGGCTTTTCCCAGTTAGGGGTTGCCACAGTGGAACTCTGATCCGCTAATGATTGGTAGTAGGTTTTTTTTTTTTATGGTGCCGAGTTTCCAGCCCAACGCCCAACCTTCAGCAAAGGCACGCCCATTCATGCATGTCTTTCGGAGGCCACTCGACCACGGGGAGGACATGCAGATTCCACACATAAGGCACTCCAGCCAAGAATCGAACAGGAGAATCTCTTACTGTGATGCAACAATGCTACCACTGTACCAGGAGGGGGGACTGCAGTCCCATGCATAAATATAGTTGTTAACTGTATTATCTTAGTATTTTTCTAGTGTGGAACTTATATTTGAACTATCTGGGAACAGCAGTATTTGAGACTATATTTTTTGTATATCTGGCTTATGATTCATAGCCTGATTAATAATTACATTTGTATAAATCCATTTGTTATTCTGTCTCACAAAAAAGCAGGGTACAAATGTAAAGATCTTCTACAACACATGATAGTATGGTTTGGTATGTAGCTGTACCATATGCAGACACATAAAACATACCAAAAAGCTAGAAAATATCTGTGGTGTTCATAGTCCAGAGCTTCACAGAGGCATAGCAGTTATTTGCGAAGAGTGTCACTATGCCTGTATGCAAATACACCAATTGCAGGTTATTTGAATGTTTTATATAGGGATACCCTTAAATGTACACTCTGTTAGTTTATATAAAAGAGCAAGGGAAACATAGTAAATACTGAAAAGGAGAGACATAAGAAAGAGGGAAACACAGAAGGAACAGCATAAGAAGATTGTGCTGGATGATGTTGGAGAAGGGTACCATGATTTGCTTTAAACTTTACTTTATAAATAAATGTTCCTGATGATGACATTTCCCATAATATAAACTAGTGAGTTTCTTGAGATGGTGAGGTATGTCACAGTATACAGGATGGGCGAGGATTAAGCATCACAGTTAAGCAAATTTAATTGCTGCTGACTCCATTTCTCTTTTCAAAGTATAGGGATATTTGAGATATATTAGGCTTGTTCACACATTCCCGAGGCCAACTTTGCTCAGTGCCAATCACAGCAGCTCTTCCACAGCTGCCTGAGGATGAATCATGTGAATTTGATGATATGCATTTTTACATATTGCTGTGATTCACAGAGATAAGCTTAACTAGGCCTAATTTGCATACAGAACACATAAATAAGCTTAAATTAATGTGAATAAGTTTAAGACTGCCATATTTAGTTACAATCACTTGAGATACAAGGCAAATTGCTGAGGACAGCATGAACTTGTGTGTTAGAAGCTGTTATGAAGAAGTTCATACTTATTTTTGACAACAATTATTTGTAGATGAATTGTGTCTTTCATTGTTTGTGTGGGTTTCCTCCATGTGCTCCACTTTCCTCCCACATTACAAAGACATGCATCTGGAGTGTTTCTTCCTGAGCCTCCACTGGAAATTGGCTTTTTTCCAAGTCAGATTTTCCCAGTAAACAAATAAATATCAAATAAATAGATAAATTGATTTGATAGTCAGATACAGATGATTTATGTTAATATTGATAACATGAATGCCATTTATAAATATGAATTTATGAGAGTAGGGTGGAAATGTATGGGGAAGTAGTCATAATGGCAAATGTGAAAAATATATTTGAAATATAATTTTTGACATTTATAGATTATACTACATGGGATATGCATACTTGATTTGAAGTGAGTGAAGTCTGATGTTCTGCATTTTCGCCAATATATCATGTTTTCAGGATACATACTGTGTTACTGGGGATTTGTGATTGTCATTCATAAAATGAAAACCAGCAGTAGAAATACAGACAAGCGGTAGGAGAAAAACACAATGGCATAAGACGGCAGTGTATTGATAAGTGGTTGAAATGCTATTATGCATTTGTTGATGACACTGTACGGGTTAATACAATACAATTTTATCTGGCTGAAGCTGGACATGCAATATGTGTATATGAATATGGATGCTGTGTCACTAGTCACTAGAATTGATTTTGTACTCAGATCTTTGATTAACTGATGATGAAAGCAGTCATGTTTTCATTGCTGTTTTCTTTGGCTGATGAGTTTTGCATGTTGTTTTAGCAGCTTGCAGAAGCTGTCAGAAGAGTGCGAATCCAACCTTCTCTGAGCTGCGGATTGTTGGGGGAAGGTTCATCATGTACTTTCCTATTGGTAGATTATCTTAAAACTGTTTTAATTTCACCTGTATTTAAGCCTCGTTTTTGTGTGTTGCAATGCAACGTATAACAGGGTTAGCTGTGCCCTGTAAAGACGTAAATGCCAATTGCAAAGTAGATAGAAAAGACATGACTCCGCCTTTTATAACCTACCTGCAGATGGAGTGTAAACATGTCAAATATGACTATAAATCACAAACAGGTGGAAGAGGGACTCATTAGCATAAGATGTTTTTACATAATTTCCCATTTGCATCCGATTATAATTTAATTTGGATGAGTTTAATCATGGTCATTGTGCTTTAGTGCAAGTGGCTGATTGTCTAATGACTATAAATTCTACCCATGATCTTGCAAAGACATTTTAGTTGAAATATAATGGTCTAATATTCTGACTTGAGTTTGAAACCATACATATTATCATGTGCAAAACCAAGATCTTATATTTTTTAATCTTAAACTTTTGCACTATTTAGTAATTATTTGCACATTATACATTAAAAGATGCCTGATATTTTTAGGTAAACATTTTTGAAGTGCTCATGTTATGTCTGCAACAGTGCCCAGAGAACCATAACTGTAGACAGCTATTCTGCAAATGTAAAACAAAATCCCTGTAGACTTGTGCTTCACATTTCCAAACGCAACATCCACTGCTTTCACAGCGAAACAGGATTTATATCAGAGAAAAGAAACTCTAATGCACTCAACTGCTGCAATTCATTCACTTGTGACAAATAAAGGAATTACACATTTCAGACGTGGAAACACTTGCATACCTCTCAGCTGCTCAGAATTATGCAGGATGTCCATGATTTTGCCTCAAACTTTTGTCCTGTCCCTTGTAAAAAATAATTTTCTGGTAAATCACTGATAATTACAGACAGTTAATTCCACACATTAGTTTCATACTTGTTTTGTTCAAAAATTTATGCTGATGCAAATCATACCTTTCTACTCTCCAGATTTTCACAGAATATCCGCATTTTTGCCTCACATTTTTGGTCTATTCCTCATAAAATCTGTGGTTTTCTGGCAAATCACCAGATGATCTGCAGATTGAAGTCATTAAATAATGACAGACATTTCACTTTCAAACTTCATATCCTTCTGAAAATGTATATTAACACAAACCCCGTTTCTCTAACAACTTTCCAAGTTGATAAGAGAATATTTAAAATCTGTCCCTATTTTTGGCCTTTGTTCCCCCATTTTGTCAGAGTTTGTCTGGATTTCTTGCACTAAGAGGTTTGATGCAAATTATGTTGTTATATTAACATTTTAGAATGAATTAGAGTCTTCTTCTTCTTCTTTTGGCTTTTCCCGGTTAAGGGTCGCCACAGCGGATCAACTGTTTCCATTTCTTTCTGTCCTCTGTATCTTGCTCTGTCACACTAATCACCTGCATGTCCTCTCTAACCACATCCATAAACCTTATCTTAGGTGTTCCTCTTTTCTTTTTACCTGGCAGCGTCATCCTTAGCATCCTTTACCCAATATACCCAGCATCCCTCCTCAGCACATACCCAAACCACCGCAATCTCGCCTCTTTGGCTTTGTCTCCAAAGTGTCCAACCTGTGCTGACCCTCTAATATACCTATTCCTAATCCTGCCTACCCTCATTACACCCGGTGCAAATCTTAACATCTTTAACTCTGCCACATCCAGCTCTGACTCCTGCCTTTTTGTCAACGCCACTGTCTCCAACCCATATAATGTAGCTGGTCTCAATACCCTTTTGTAGACCTTCCCTTTCACTCTTACTGGTACTCGTCTGTCACAAATCACTCCTGACACTCTTCTCCACCCACTCCACCCTGCCTGTACTCTCTTCTTCACCTCTCTTCCACACTCGCCATTAATCCGAACTGTTGATCCCAAGTATTTAAACTCATCCACCTTCGCCAACTCTACTCCCTGCATCCTCACTATTCCTATATGCTCCCTTTCATTCACACACATATATTCTGTCTTAGTCCAGCTGACCTTCATTCCTCTCCTCTCTAGAGCATATCTCCACCTCTCGAGGGTCTCCTCAACCTGTTCCCTACTCTCACTACATATCACATTGTCATCTGCAAACATCATAGTCCACGGGGACTCCTGTCTGATCTCATCTGTCAACCTGTCCATCACCAGTGCAAATAAGAAAGGGCTCAGAGCTGATCCTTGATGTATTCCCACCTCCAACACATCTGTCACTCCCACTGCAGATCTCACCGCTGTCACACTACCCTTGTACATATCATGTACCACTCTTACATAATTCTCTGCCACTCCCAACTTCCTCATACAATACCACAACTCCTCTCTAACCACCCTGTCATATGCTTTCTCTAAGTCCACAAAGACACAATGCAACTCCTTCTGACCTTCTCTGTACTTCTCCATCAACACTCTCAGAGCAAACATCACATCTGTAGTGCTCTTTGCTGGCATGAAACCATACTGCTGATCACTAATCATTACCTCCCTTCTTAACCTAGCTTCCACTACTCTTTCCCATAATTTCATGCTGTGACTTGATCAGTTTTATCTCTCTGTAGTTACAGCTCTGCACATCACCCTTATTCTTAAAAATTGGTACCAAAATACTTTTTCTCCACTCCTCAGGCATCCTCTCACTTTCCAAGATTTCATTAAACAATCTGGTTAAAAATTCCATTGCCATTTCTCCTAAACACCTCCATGCTTCCACAGGTATGTCATCTGGACCAACAGCCTTTCCATTCTTCATCCTCTTCATAGCTATCCTTACTTCCGCCTTGCTAATCCATTGCACTTCTGATTCACTATCCCCACATCATTCAGCCTTCTCTCTCTCTCTCTCTCTCTCTCATTCTGTTCATTCATCAGCCCCTCAAAGTACTCCTTCCATCTGTTCAACACATTCTCCTTGCTATTGAGTATGTTTCCCTCATTATCCTTTATCACCTTTACCTGATGCACATCTTTCCTAGCTCGGTCCCTCTGTCTAGCCAATACAGAGGTACAGGTACAGGTCCTTTTCTCCCTCCTTAGTGTCCAACCTTTCATACAACTCTCCACACGCCTTATCCTTTGCCACCTCTCTCTTTACCATACACCTCATCTCCTTATAATCCTGTCTACTTTCTTCATCTCTCTGACAATCCCACTTCTTTGCCAACCTCTTTCTCCGTATACTCTCCTGTACTTCCTCATTCCACCTCCAGGTCTCCTTGTCCTCCTTCAATATGTAAAAAAATGTTCCTTATTTTGGCCCTTTGTCGGCCCCTATTATTTTGGCTTTGTCTAAACTTTTTGGACAAAGAATCTGAGAAGTTTGGAAAGTAGCTGTCTTTCAAAATTCTTTCAGTGTTTGTTTTTTATAAGCTATTTCTGCAATAACTATGATAAACTTTGAAATCATCATCCAGGATTACCTATAGTTAGCACACTATCAGCAAACCTGGAAGCCTAATTAAGTGGCTAAAGTACTGAATTATAAAATTATGTGCTCTGGAGACATCTGTTAAATTCCTGGATCCTCCCCTTAAATTTTGTATGATTCTAATCAAATTTCTTAAGTACACAGTATGCTACACAACTTAAAAACAAGCATACAAGTCTAGTGGGATATACATGGTTAACAACATGGGCAAACAAAAATGCTATTGTAAAAACATGTTTTCTATCATATCTTGAGGCAAGCAATTATGAACCAGATTGCTGAACATTAACTGTCAAAAAACAGAATAGGTGACCTTGTGGAAAACAAAAGGATACACACTGAACTAAAACCAAAACATTGTCACTGTTACGCTGCTTTATATCTCCTGTTTTAGCAGAACATGAACAAATGCTATGTACTTTCATGGTCTTTGCAATGTAACATTAAACTTGGCTTTCCTTGTGCACCTGTTAAGGAGTTATATGACTCGTACAGTAGTTTTCTTCTCTAGATCTATGGATAGGTTTTGGTTACAACTTTGCTCTTATTTTATGATGTGCATATTCTGACTATTTCTTGTATTAAAAAATGGTTGTTTGGCAAAACTGGAGTGAACTGTTTTGAGAGAATCTGAACTTCGCATGTGTGATCTTGAAATGCAGTTTATTATAACTTTTTTAAGACATTGCAGGCCTTCCTATGCAGACACTGAGTTCTTCATCATGGCACTGGTGACTGCGTTTCAGCTTATGGAGTAAGAAACTTATAGCTCTCAACTTTCCATCCCCAAAATGACACATGCCCTCCTAATGTGGAACAAATGGGCAAAATGTGGAACACATACTAAAGGCTTACTAACAACTTTAACTAGGAAGGTCATAGGATGGTTAAAATATGCTGGTTTTACTTATAAAAATTATCTTTTATGAACTAATATGATTCATTTCTATTTACCATGGATATCAGTCAAATAATGCCTTATATAGAATGTGTGTCAGACCCTTTCAGTGTGGGACTTTGGGGAACATGAACTTTTTAAGACCCCAAATAAGTTACAGTCCTTGTAATGAGGTACACTTGAGAGGTATGAGGAAACTCTTGGTGAATGTCAATGTGATAGCCCAAGGCAAAATGGTTAGCTTGATAGCAAGTCATTTTGGGATAGGATATACCTGTTTGCAGGGTTCTGGGTATGTGGAACCATGTGTCCAGTGTAGCTCCCAGAACTATATGGATTGCGTACTGACCATTACTTTTGCCCAAAGTGGAAGAAATATCTGGTATACTGAAAAATCTTAGGTTTCCTGCATCTCTGACAGCTGAAATTTCTGTCATTAAAAAAAAAACAATAGACAGCGTAGCTGGAATATAGCAGAGGGCAAACAATCTAGTAGGTACTGTGACAAATATTAACATACATGCAGTTATTAAGGCTGTATGCGCAGCCCTTGTGTGAGGTTTAGCATAATGGGCATAATGGTTAAGGTCTTTACCTTATAGACACAAGGTACAGGGTTTGATTCTGACTTTGGGGTATTGACTAGGCTTAAAATAGCCCTTCAGGACAGTTAGCCTGGTATTCAGATATGAATAAGACAAGCTAACATAAGTTCAACATAGTTGCCAATTTTTCTCCTTTAGTGGACCTAAGTTAGTATAGGAAGCTTGGTGCTATTGTCCAATGTCCACAGAGAAACAAATGACCTGGTTCGGAAATTAGTGAGATTAATACTGAAAGAGTTTGAGGAACTGCAGAGCTACCTTAGATGAGTGGCTACACAGTGCTATTTCCAGCTGAGCTACCTGTTTATGATAACTATACTAGAGGCAATGACATGGTGTTGTTTATTGCGGGGTTCAGGGAATGACTGAATCAATAATGCTGAGCAAAGAGCTTTGGTTTCACTAGAGATTGGAAATAATTTGCAGGAAAATCAATATTAATTTTGATTGTCTGTATTGGAATATGAAGGAAATTTGGATCCTAAGTTACAGGTTCAGATTTCATTAGAAACCATTTAAAGTAGTCAAGTGAGAAAGCATTGAAATGTGTCATTAAATCTTGACCTCTCTCTGCAAAAAATATGGTATCTAGCTAGGTAAATTTTTATGGTGAGAGCAATGTTTGGTCATTTGGAGAAGATCACTGGAAAGTAGAAAAATACAATGTTAATACATATTATGAAACAAAAAAAAATAATACAAATGGAAGTTATGAGCACCAAAGCACTCAGTCGAGGTGAAAACAGTGCCTCAACTACTGACTTTAACTGAAGGACATTGTTTTGATAGTGTAAAAATAAGATAAACATTACATGTATGAAACCTTTACTGGGATGACAAATACCAGGGTGCACAACATATTGGTAGAACAGTGTAGATAATACTGGATAAAGTATTGACGTCTGCATAAAAGGAGGAATACAATCACAAAGCAAGCAAGTAAACAAGCAGGAGACGGGTCAGTGTGTGGAAGGGATTTATATCCTGAACAGCTTGTTATGGAGTGGAAATACAATAAATGGATTCAGTGTTTCATCTGAACACCAGATAAGGGAGAGGAGTTATTCATGGGGGACTTTAATACACCAAGTCTGGAGCACTTCATAAAGCAGAAACATTATTAACTTACAAGGGGCAGGATTTAACAGACAGTACTAGGACCTATTTGAAAAAGAGTAGTGTTAGAAATGGAGGTCATATGGTAAAGTGGGTGCAGCCTCAGATCTGAAACTGGGAAGTGATTTTAGAATAAGATGTCACCAAATGACATGATTCATAAACATCTCTAGAGTCAAGTCACTGTAAATGAGAGTTGTGGCTTTCAGAGGGGAAGACACATAGCTATTGAGGAAGTTTTTTTTTCATGTATGCAGCCAATTATACCACTCATTGTAGATTTGGAATATAATATGAAATACATGCAGTGATGGTCCTTATACACAACACTCTGAATTTCTCCAGTTCTCCAGAGGTCAAACCTAGTAAAGGAGCTATCTCTTAATTCTCATCACAACATGGGCAAACCACCATTGAGAGCTCAGTAACACCATTCATGGCCATCCTTTCCAATAGCAGGGCTTCCATTAGAACTTGTCATTGGTACCGAAATAGGGCCAGACTTTCTGTTCAGTGTTCACAAGAGGGAAAAAGAGAAAATAACTAGATGATGACAAATAAGGATCATTTACCCCACCTAACTACCCCATTTTCCTACCTTCTGAATAAGCTACAGATCCTAAACATCAGTTTACTTTTCTTCCAAACAGTATAACAAGTTTATGTCAGTTCAATACATTCTTGAATTCAGACATTGTTTTCTGATGTGACTGTCATTTCAGGAAGCCCATTCCAATTCTATACATTCCTTTTCATAAAAAAAATATTTGCTTTATTTCTCCTGCACATTCCACTTCATGTCTTTAAACTTTGTATTTTTGCTGTTACACATATGTTTTTGAATGAGTGTACTTACCTGGGCTCTGTGAATTCCCATGTGGTACTTAAATATTTTATCATTAGCCTCTGCCTATTTCTTTCTTGAAATCTGTTCTGATTCTATGCTGCCTGTATCCTAGTGAACACAAAGTGTGCCAGAGTCCATTTAGTGTTCCATATAGGGCCTTACCATCCTGGTGAACATGAGGTGTGACAGAGTGCATTGCTCCATATGAGGCTGCCTCATCCTGGAGGAAAATGAGGTGTGCCAGAATGCACCCAGTACTCCATGTGGGGCCTTACCATCCTGGTGAATATGAAATGTACCATAGTGCATCCAGTATACCATATGGAGCCTTACCATCCTTGTGAACATGAGGTGTGCCAAAGTTTACCCAGTACTTCAAATGGGACCTACTATCCTTGCTAAAATGAGTTATGCCAAACTGCATGCAGTACTCCAAATAGGGTCTTACCATGCTCGTGAACACGAGGTATGACAGAGTGCACCCAGTACTCCAAATGGGGTCTTACCATGCTTGTGAACACAAGGTATGCTGGATTGCACCCAGTACTCCACATAGGACCTTATCAGCTTGATGGACATAAGTTATACCACTGTATATGCAATACTCCACATGAGACCTTGCCAGCTTTCAAACAGATGGGCAATAGTCACTTGTTCTCAGCTGGTGGACTGGTACATTTTCCACACATACTAGTACTCCACCTGCTTTCTTTCTTATCTTATCTTGTCACAGTGCTTGCTTACTTATATTTCATCTGATAGGACTTCTTCTCAATGTCTTTTTCCTTTTCTTTTGATAGAGCTACATTCTCCACTCCAGATGTGTACTCCTTTCACTGGTTATTGCTTCTTACATATTATTTATTATTTCATTTTACTGACATTAAGTTGTCATGTTTTAAAAGATTCCACAAAGCTTACCAAGTCCTTTTCCATCCTTTTAATATCATTCTGTGTATAAACCTAATCACATATTGGGATTTAGTGGTGTGGATATTGAACTCCTGTAGCCTGTAAACAGTGATCACTAAACAAGGTGTTTGTACTCTCCAGCAGCCACATGGTAGGCATTCAGAGTTTCATATCACAATTGTTTTATTTATTTATTTATTTATTTATTTTTTGTTAGCTTAGTTACTCAGGGAGAGCAGGCAAAGATGTCAGAGGAGGATTATGGCAAGCTGGCAAAGGAGCCAGCTGGCTGAGATGTGCCAAGCCAAAGGACTGGTGCATGCCAACCTGACTAAAGTGGAAATGATTGCAGCCTTAGCCACAGCTGCATCACAGACCAGCAACCAGAAAGACAACCAGACTGGCCTTGGGGATGTACTATTCTCAGAAAATGGACAGTTCAACTTTGCTTCAGAAGACTTAAAAATCTATCTGGAGTTAAAGAGACTTGAACTGGAGGCCAAACATTTGGAAATAGAATCAGCAGAGATGCTGAAGCATTTGGAGGCTGAAGAAAATGAGAAACTACAGGGTTTGGAGGCTGCAGAAAATGAGAGACTTGAGACATTTGGAGGCTGAAGAAAATGAGAGGCAGAGGCAATATGAAAAGGAAATACTGACTCTTTGCCAGGGTCATGGAGGTAATGGGGAAAGGAGTAACCAAATCCCAGAAGCAAAAAAAGGTCATTAAATTTCTTACACAATTTACAGAGGGTGATAATTTTGATAGTTTTATTTATATGTTCAAAAGGGTATGTAAACAGTATAATGTTGACCAAGGGATCTGGGTACGGTTCCTGACCCCCTTACTCCATGATAAAGCTGTAACTGCTGTTTCTAAATTGTCTGATACTGATTGCTTCAATTATTATACAGTTAAAAAATGTTTATTAGAGTGTTTTAAGTTAACACCTGAAGCTTATAGAAAACAGTTTCATGAGCTTAGGTGCAAGTTAGATGAAAGTGTATGTGAATATATTGCTGAACTAAGCACTAATTTTCATAGGTGGGTGAGTGGGTGGCAGGTCACCACTTTTGAATGGTTGGCAGACCTTTTGGTGAGGGAACAAGCCCTTAGCACTTTGCCTGAGGACATGAGAATTTGGTTGGCAGATACAGAATGCAATACCGCAGATGAGTTGGAGCAAAAAGAACACCTATACATAGCAAGCAGGGCATCACTGCACAAGAAAGGGAAAGCCAGTGTTGCACATGGCTGTAAGGGAACCCATGGTGGGCAGCCTAAATCACCCTGACAGAGTCCGTCAGTAACAGAGGAAGCCACTAGTTCAGGTACACAGCCAGGATCAAGGGTTAAAAGTTTTAAATATAACCAGTGGAGCCACGTAGCATACAGATGTCCACAGAGGCAAGGTGGGGAACAAAAGGTAGGGAAGCCAGCATGTGGGAATAACAGAATGCCAGTGATACGTTATCTGCAGACAACAAGGGTGCCAATCTATCACAGGAGGTTATATCCTATCTTAGTAGATGGGAAACAGGCCACTGCTAAGAGTGACACAGCCTTTGACTTAACCATTGTGAAGCATGCAATGGTTCAAGAGAAGCACTACTTGCTTGGGCAGTCTCCTCAGAGCTTTAGGTGGGACCCCATTCCAAATACCTTTGGCTAGGGTGCACCTTGACTGGGAGGGTGTCAAAAAAAGAAAGCAAGTAGGTGTGTCTGAGGATATCCCTGTAGATGTCCTGATAGGGAATGCTTTTGATAATGCAGTACCATGTGTGCATGCAGTTACATGCAGTCAGGCTTGGAGACAAGCATGTGGGTCTCTTAGCCTGGGGGCACCCAGACAGACCACAGACTTGAAGCCAGAACTGGTGAGGTTGTTACTTCAGAGATGGAGCTACCCTGTAACAGTGAGACTGAAAGTGAGCCACAGCTGCTTATGGGTACTGATGTTTCCTTGGACAGAGTGACTGCAAGGGCAGAGGTGAGTAGTAGCACCCAGGCTGACAGTGAGGTACCACTGTCACAGGATGCCATACTTCATGTGGAAGGGGAGCTGGGAAATGTGACAAAGAAAGAGTTGAGACAAGCTCAGCTCTCAGATCCTACAATACAAATATTGAGGGAGGTAGCCAGGGAGGCACCTGATTCTTAAGGAAAAGGAGAATCTGTATACTGGGACAACCACAGCACCACCACAGCTCTAATGCCCTTCTCCAGCCTAGTCAATCATCACAGAAACAATAGACAGTTAGTTTCTGCCATCTTTCTAGATATTTCCAAAGGTTTCAATATGGTCAACCATAATAGACTCCTTAATACACTAACTGCCCTAAACATCTATACCTCCTCAATCACGTGGATCAGAAGTTACTTATCAGAAGGCCAACAAGTAGTAAAATGGCAGAACCAACTATCCCCACTTCTACCAGTATCCTTAGGGGTCCCTCAAAGATCCATACTGGGTCCACTACTCTTCTCTCTATTTACCAACCAGCTCTCACCTGCCACACTCAAGGCTGCATTAGTACAATACACCGATGTCACCACCCTCATATGTTCAGCCCTCACACTAAAAGACCTTCACTCCATAATCCACAACTGCTTCTCATCAGCTGAATCCTGGTTCACTAACATCCACCTCATCTTAAATCCAAATAAAATAAAACTTCTTCTTTTCAGTCCCTGTAGATCCCCTCCCCCCTGTGCAACTTTACCATAATGTCTAAGAACAAAACTATTATCACCCCTACCTCCCACACTAAACTATTAGGAGTAGAAATAGATAACATACTAAAATTCAACATTCATATAGCCCAAACTATCAAAAAGGTTCACAAATAACTAGGTCTCCTTTACCAGAATAAGCAATGTCTCACTAAATACACCAAAACCACTATTGCCAGGACACATCTGTTGTCTACCCTCCTCTACACATCCCCAATTCTAACCAACCTCCATAAAACTGACCTACAAAAACTAGAATCGTGTTACAACAAGATTGCTAGATTTGAAACTGGGACTCCTTTTAGGACCCATCACTGTGTAGCTCTCAAATTAAACTGGATAGAGCTACCTCAGCTACTGAAGCTCAATCAATTGACATTAGCTCACAATATATTACCACCCAACTAAAACTCATGCTCTCCAAAACCTAATTATCCCTTATTCTACAACAAGAACATTAAAATCTAGCAACCAAAAGTGCCTAGATGTCACCAGATATAACAATGATGCAGGGAAATCTCTCTTCAGCTATTCTATCTACAAAGCCTGTTATACACTACCTAGCCACCTGACTTCCATTAGCACTACCCCACAATTTAAAAAGCTGCTCAAAACACACTATATAGATGCATGGCTATGCTCCTGTGACTCCCCAGGATAAAAACCTACTGTACAGCCTATATTTTCTCTTTACTAATATGCACTATTAATCCCTTCTTTACCTAATAGTACCCTACAACCTAATTGGAATCTTACTTCCCACAACATGTCTGATGTTACATGGCTTCATCCCTTCCATTAGCAATCATTCCAAAATAGCTTCAACATTTCCCCACCACCTTCAAAATTAAAGTATTGTACATATCATATCTATACCACCATGATGAGTTGCAAGGCTCATACATCCAGAGACCTGCAAAATGTGTTAAAACGCTAAATCTGTTAATAGTAAAGCTAGAATATTTACATGAATCCCATTAATATTCATTGACTTCTATAGCTGTTTTCAACAGAACAATTGCAAGATGCACTTATTATGTTATAATGTTCTATAAGAAACTACAAGCAAAACAATATTTCTCATCTTGTTTGCTATGTGACATCTTACGGATTTTATTGTGTAACAACATAATGTCAATAATCCAGCTGATGTCTGATTGATGGACTATATCATGTCTGATTTAATGTATTATATCATGTCTGATTTAATGTATTATATCATGTCTGATTTTATGTGTTATGTCCTGATTTTATGTATCATGTCCGGAGCTATTTTCCCTGAGCCTCTGCTGAAAATGGACCTGTGTCCAGTCAGACCTTCTCAGTAAACAAATGTAAAATAAATAAAGGTTTATTGTATGGAGAGTGGACCTCTGAGGGAGGGCTAGAAGGTGAGGTAGTACAGCAGTTGGTAGTGCCCAGTGCCTACCCTCTGGCACTTCTAGCCATAGCCCATGGTATTCCCTTTGCAGGTCATATGGGCACAAAGCATACAAAGAGATGTATTATGCAGAACTTTTATTGGCCTGGGTTTTCCAGGTATGTAATAGGGTACTGCAGGACCTGTGAGCAGTGCCAAAAAGTAGGTAAGGCAGAAGACAAGGTGAAGGTTCCTTTGATCCTTTACCTATGATTGAGGAGGTATTTCATTGGGTAGCTATGGATATTGTGGGGCCTCTGAGTACCCCAAGTTCCACAAGGAAGAAGTATATCCTAGTAGTAGTAGATTATGCTGCCAAATACCCTAAGGCTGTGGCTCTGTCCTCCAAAGAGGCAAAAAAGGTGGCAAATGCTTTGTTAATGATTTTCAGCAGGGTAGTTTTCCCAAAGGAAATACTGACTGACAGAGGCGCCAATTTCATGTCAGACCTGCTGGCTTGTCTGTGGGAGTGCTGTGGGGTGAAGCCCCTAAAGACCACCCCTACCACCCCACAGACTAATTGTCTGCTGGAGAGGTTAAACTCTACACTAAAGACCATGCTACAGGCATTTGCAGACCCATTTAAGAGGGAGTGGGACAAATATTTGCCCCATCTGTTTGCTTACAGAGAGGTGCCCCAGGAATCCACAGGTTTTTCACCCTTTGAGTTGCTGTATGGGTATAGGGTGAAGGGACCACTAGATCTGATTCATGATGAGTGGGAGGGTGAGTGTGAATCCCACAAGGAAACTGTTGTGCATATGTCCTAAACCTCAGGATAAGGCTCAGAGAACCTGGCAGAAGCCCAACAGCAGAAAAAGGTCTGGTATGACAGGAATGCTCGAGCTAGACAGTATGCTGTGGGGCAGCAAGTTACGGTTCTCATTCCTGTCAAACACAGGTCATAGAGTGAGGACTAGTAAGAACAGGCCAGAACCTGCCAAAGTGGAAGCCATTCAGGCATGGCCTGCCCCTGTTACTAAAAATCAGGTGAGGGCATTCTTAGGGACAGCAGGATACTACAGAAAGTTTGTCCCCAGTTATAGTACCATAACTTCTCCCCTCACAGACCTGACAAAGAAAATCAGGCCAGATAAGGCAGTGTGGACCCCAGCATGTGAGCAGGCATTCCAGAAGCTTAAAGGAGTTTTGGGAGGATCCCCTGTGTTAGCCAGTCCAGATTACAGCAAAGAACTTGTGTGCAGGTAGATGCTTCCAACCATGGGGTGGGGGTCTGTACTTAGCCAGGTTTCCTCAAATGGAGAAGAGCACCCAGTGGTATATCTCAGACATAATCTGTAACCCAGAGATCAATGCTATGCAGTTGTAGACAAGGAATGTCTAGCCATAGTATGGGCACTGCAGAAACTTCAGCCTTATCTGTATGGAAGGAAATTCACGGTAGTTACAGACTACAATCTCTTGACATCGCTACATTGAGCCAGCCAGCAAAATGCCAAGTTACTAAGGTGGGGCCTAAGGTTGCAGGCATATGATATGACAGTGCAGCACCACAGTGTTGTTAGCAATGCCAATGCAGATGGGCTCTCAAGACAGGGAATGGGGCAATGTATTCCCAGATAGGCTCATCCCTCACAACCAGTGTTTTTCAAGGGTCACTTGAAATGCTAGCTTGAGTCTTTGATGGGGGAAGAAGTGTGATGAAAGGAGATACTGCCAGCACAGCTAGCTGGAATTTTGTAAATAATTATTTGTCATTGGTGAATATTGAAATGATTTATATAAGATGCTTGTGTTACAAATGTATTGGAACTGTATGTCATACGTATATCAAACTGTTCTATACAGATGTTTGCGTTGAAAAAGTAATTGCAAAGTGCTGTTTGAAATGTAACTACAGTGTGCCCTACTGGAAGAGAACTGAAATGTACATGCACTATTGTAACTGTTTAAATGTATATATTTTAGCAGTGGAAACTGGAATACAGGAGGGTAACCTCAGTCTAGTAAATTTTAGAAACAATATCTGAAATTAAATTACTTTATAGGACGCAATAAAGAGGCTACCTCTCAAGTTTTCATTGCAGCTAGAGACACAATGTCTGTGCTAGGAAGCTTTCTCTATTGTCCTTGGAGTGAACTAATTACTACTTTTGAAGCATGAAGAAAACAATTGTTTTCTGAATTCCAGCATCTGCCAAAGATCTGAAGAAAAGCCCTTGTCTGTATATTTTTACAAGTAGATATTAAATGCTGCCAGCTTCTAGCAATAGGGGTTTTGGCCTGGGAACTAAAAGTCAGATGACCAGAAATTATGTCATTCTGCAAGCTATCCCAGCAGTAATATTTTAGATATTAATTTGAGTAGTCTCTTAGACAGAGCATTCTGCATTCTGTCTTGGACCTGACAACAACTAGAAGATCCATTCGCCACATCTGCCTTGCTCTATTAGTAAATGCTTACGTTATAGCATAATTCTCTTAGATTCAGTCAGGAACATAGTGAAGCTTAATTTAGATATTTTTCTTTATTTATCTGAGACTGTCCTGCAATGTTGTTTTAAATATTGCCTGTGGTTTTGAACTCTAATGACACTGTGAATATATATTTAGTATTGTCTTGTTTTTTATTATTTATTACTAAATATATTTAAACCCTTCTTTGTTGCTGATCTCTGAAGAGATATTTAAATTTTGAGAGTACTTGCATATTTATTTTGTGACACTGTGTGAGCCACTCCTAATAGTCTTGCTCTTGGCCAAACTACCATTTGTATTAATATTGGTATTACACAGTAAGATTAGTCACCCTTTGTTAAGGGCCTTAAAGTAGCTGACAAGGGGTTCTGGTGGCAGTGGTAACTACCTTATAGTCTGGGCAGAAGGGGGCATAGCTAGTAAATCTGTGTCATCCTTTCCCAGGTGTGTGTGTGTGTGTGTGTGTGTGTGTGTGTGTGTGTGTGTGTGTGTGTGTGTGTGTCTGTAAAACAAATCTCCAAGACTCTGTGTGTCAGCTACTTGTCAGGGACACAAAGCACTGGTTGGACAGAGAAAGTGTTGAAGGACTTGGCTTGGAACCCTGGCTCAGGACTCAACTCTACAGCTGTGCCAGTGGGGAGTCTTACTGGAGATCTGGAGAAAGACGGAGAAACCAGCCCCAAACTGAATGTGGTCTCTGTGCTCTTAAGGGAAATTGCACTTGATGCTGAGAGCTGCATCTGGAAAAACTGTGTGTGTGTGTGTGTGTGTGTGTGTGTGTGTGTGTGTGTGTGTGTGTGTGTGTGTGTGTGTGTGTGTGTGTGTGTGTGTGTGTGTGTGTGTGTGTGTTGTTATCTTCCCAGTTAACATCCCCCACTGTTGCCAGTGCTGAAGATTGAGGCTCCTTGATTACTGGTCCAGTGGAGGGTTGTCACAGTCTGTGTTTGTAGCTGCTAATAAAAGCCATACATTTCCTTTCAGACCCTCCACAGTATCAGTTACGTAGATGTTAACAAAGTCTAGCCATAGTACTGACCCTACGGTACCCCACCAGTAAAGAACAGCTGGCTGAAGTACTCACCATAACAGTAAAACTATGAGGGACAAATAACTTGGGGCAGTAAATCCTAACATATAAACTTTCTAGGCACTTGAAGCATCAGATTCCTGCCTTTTTTCAGTAGCAATACCAGTAGCTATTCTTGTGTGAGCCAGCTCTGATGTATTACACTGGAAATTAGCAATCCAAGTGTGATGGAAAGCTAACATCAGCTGGCAATTGCTTTAGCTGATCTGAGTGAGAAATCACTAAACCTTGCAGTAACAGCTAATTTTATTTTATTTATAAGTCAGATGGTCCTTCTTTGACTTTTTTTAGTCATGACCAGGGCAAACAATATTTACAATTCAACAAAAAATTAACATTGTGGGACCAGAGTTACAAGGAGATCAGCTTATAGTAGTGTTTAAGGAGTTTTCCCTTTTCTCCACTGTCATGTAATCTTGAAGTTGATATATATAACTAGCAGTGGTATGGGGGGGGGGCTTATTACAGGTAGATGCAGCCATTAACATGGTTTCTGTGAATAATTCCACATAGGCAGTAGTGTTCTCAGGGTTTGAGAGGGGCTTGAAATTTCACTAGGGTTTCACTTAATAGTAAGAAGTTTACCTTAGACTAATTCCTAAAAGTTCCAGGGTTAGCTGTGATCGCAGATTTTATTTTGATTTCAAAAGAGACAGCTGTATGGTCTGACCTGTCCAGTGAGAACATTACAATGTGAGGGGAGGGGGGGGTTGAAACATTTTTACAGGTTTGTGAGGACCATGTCAAGGATGTTAGCACCCCTACTAGGCAAATGGGCTCAGAGTATTTGTGTTGACAAACTACAGGAATCTCTGGACCTGCATGCTTGGGGATATGTATGATTCCCAGTTTACAGTGGGGTAGTTAAAGGTCACCAATCAATATGGCATTGGTTTGAATGGGGAGTATCTCCCTCACACTTTAATATGTGTTATGGATTTTCTCAGCCAAAGAAGGGGACCTATATCTTGCAAGGATATGGTATGGGATTTTACCTATGGTAATTTGGACATGGATGAGCTTGAGCATGTCATACTGTTTGATCAGCCTTGAAGTGTGTTTGTTTTTATGTAAATTTAAACGCCTTCTTCTTTTAGTCCTGTCTGTACAATAGCTAATCTAAATATGTGGAAGGCATTATAGCCCTGCACTGCTGGGGTGCTCTCCATGGCTTTAAACAATTTCTCATTAACTGCACAAATGTCTATATTCTCCAGGATGAGGAAGGTTGCAGAGAGTAGAATTTCTTGTTTAGCCTCCTGGCATTGGACAGTAACACCTTTAGATTTTCTTGGGTTGGTTTTGCTAAGTCAGATTTATCTAGGTTGGCAATGAGTAAAAAAGGCACTATGGGGTGGACAAGATTTTAGTCAATATTTGAAAGCCTAGAGAGGACAAATACAAACCATCCCCAGTAAAACAGTGTGGTCTGTCAACCATATGCTGCAATGCTGACAAATATTGTACCCCCTTTGAATGATACCAAAAACTAATCCAATTATTAAGGGTCCATTATCTTCTGTTCATCGTGGTATTGTCCTTGAAGAAGGTAGAATGCTGCTGAATTCTAGGCTTGTACCAGCCTGGATTAGGAAGTCTGAAGCTGAGCATATCTCTATTCAAATAGTCCAGGTAGGATACGTCTCAGTTCGCTTACACCCACATGGACTATGACTGAGTCATATTGGTACTCATGGTTCAACGACCTGAGTGCATATGTGATCTAGCGGATCTTGGACCCTAACAAGCAAACGATCATGACACTGTTCTTAGCCTGGTGAGTGGGGCATCTGTGTGTCTTACAAAGGGCTCTCCTATGACCAGAATATTGGGCTGTGCTGTGGTTTTCTTCATGAACTTAGAAGTTGAGATGTTATGAATTGTGCCTGTGTGTCAAAGTTGGTGTTGTTTTGGTAGAGTGCTTTTGAGGTTGCTGAGGATACTTATTGTAAGTGCAATGTCTGGCAGTCATTTGGGGTTTAGGATGATTATCTGTACCTGAGAAAGGTTGTGATATTGCAAAAACATTGGTTGACTTGAAATATTTTGTAAGGAAATTGAATCTCCATGTCCTTTTCCACAATGCTGAATATGTGAGCAACCCACTACATGTTTCGAGTACGTTTAACCCCCAGATCCATCCTGCTTTGTTAATGTAAGAGATATTGTGTAAGACTGATATTAGAGACATAGGTCTTATAAATGCTGGTTCCAATTTGACCAGTGTTGAACATAAAAGATTGTTTGATTAAGTATTGATGTTAAGATTATTAAACCAGAAAAAGGGGGCGGTATTGTATTGATGAATATAAGTGATTATAATGAGAAAATGAAAAATGTTTTATGTGGCAAAGCTTACATGAAGGCATCTCTCAGTGAGTTAAATGGGGCCTATAGAAGGATCAAAAATGAGTTAAATGACTTGTTTATTGATGGAAGTCTCTCTACAGATGGTTTTAACTACTTGTCTGTGGCACATCCAAAAACGCCTACTATGTTTGGCCTCCCTAAAACTCATAAAGATCTTTTGAACCCACCCATGTGACCAATAGTGGATGCTAGAGGTTTGATAACCCACCATTTAGCAACATTTTGGATATTAAGTTGAAAACATTAATATCGGATGAGGTTAATTTATGTAAAGATTCATGAGACTTCTTGAATAGAATTAATAGACTAGAGTATTCTGAATCTGGTGTGTTCGTTACTTTTGACATGAACGCTTTGCACACAGTGACCCCTCACAGCACTGGCCTTGAGTGGTTTTGTGAATTTCTAGTCGACAAAGGAGTCCCTCAGGTGACCATTAACCTGTATGAACATTTACTTGAATTGGTACTCAGAAATAATTTTATATTTTTTTATAAGGACTTTTTTGCACAAACTGAAGGTAAAGACATGAATTCCCCTTGTAGTGGGTTGTATGCGAACATAGTGATGCTCCAATAGGAGAAGAAATTTTTGTTTAACTCTCCTTTTTACACCTATTGTAAAATGTACATCCATTTTTTTGGATGACATTTTTATCTTTTGGGATGGCTCTATGGATATTATTGGTGAATTTATTGATTATATTAATAATTTAACCACATTTCTGAGGTTTACCCATAATATTGGGCAAGGTGAAATTTCCTATTTGGATGTGTGGTTTAGGAAGAACGTGTTACTAAAAGCTTTTATAGCTGAGATTTTTAGAAAGATAACATACTCCAATAGCTTTTGCATTTCGACAGTTCCCATCCTTTTAAGCAGAACAAAGCTGTTGTCAGGGGCCAATTTGTAAGAGCTGCCAGGATGGTTTCAATCTTTGAGACTTTTTTGGTGAAATGTGACTTGCTATGTTCCTAAGGAGTGGTTACTCTTTATCTTTGGTAAATGAGGTGATGATCGAGGTAATTAATAAAAGAGAAAGGGGCCATTTCAAACCCTTACTTTCTATGCCGCAGGTTGAAATGGTAAATTGTGGGTAACCCAGAGTTGTAGATGAGAGGGCAATTGTTAATATGACTTCCAAGGGAAATAACATATTAAAGAATGATAATTTTCAGTGTGGCTTTATCACACCATTCAATAAGTGTAACAAATGGATTGCTAATATTTTACACAAAAATTGGGTGATTGTGTCTAATTGTAATGATATTAGGCAATGTGTTGGCGAAAAACCCACTACTGTGTATTGTAAAGGTAGGTGTCTCAAGAATTTGTTAGAGAATCAGTATAAAGGACCTCTTGCAGGGTCCATGAAAAAATGTGGTTTTGTAACTATTGTTCCCATATATGTGAGGGCTCCTTCTTTAGCATTAATGGTGTGGAAGTTATACTAAATAAGAAATGCACTTGCCAAACAGAAAAGGTGGTTTATTCTGCCTTTTGCATGCTCTGTCCTGTATTTTATATACGTAAGATCGAAAGGAAACTGAAATGTCGGATTTATGAACATTTGTGAGACATCAGGTTGAATAATGATACCAATGCATTAGCAAAGCACTGTAATGAGTTTAATGGTCATTCCTTTAGGTTTACTGTCATTGAGGCTTAGACGTAGATTTGAGGGGGGCCCTTGGACCCTACAGCTTGGAAGACAAGAAGCCTTATGGCAATTGAGGGTTAATGCGACCCAATGGCCTGGGTTTAATGATTGTTGTTCTCTCTTGCCTCCTAAAATTAAGAGCTTTAGAGAGAGAATTGTATAAAATAGTATGTTTAAATGGTATTGTTTTATAGGCTGAAAGTCGTGCCTTTTTGCTACATATATTTTATACACATTTTTTACATATACTTTTACATATGTTTTTATATAACTATTAGCAGGTTTCTTAACTGGTATTGACTGAAATTATGCATAAATGCTTCTATATGGTTGTGTTTGAAGAAAATTTTGATATTGGTTCACTTTATTGTTCTGAAGAAGTCTCTGAATAGTCAGAGATGAAAGCGCTTGACAGAGTGGTCTTTAATAAAAATTTGAGTGGAAGGGACTGACGACTTGTTTCGTGTCCTAGAGGCCGTTTTGGAATATAGTTTAGGAAGATTACATGTAAGAGCCTCAGCTTATGTGGGTCTATGTGTCTGGTCTATACTATGTGTGGTGTGTGTGTATGTGTGTGTGTGTGTGTGTGTGTGTGTGTGTGTGTGTGTGTGTGTGTGTGTGTGTGTGTGTGTGTGTGTGTGTTTCTGTCTACCTGTTTGGTATTATAAGTGCTTGTATGTCAGAGCCTTGCCTCCAGTGACATTGTGTAACTACGGCTCTCATTTCATGAATACAGTTATCATGAGATAATCAAAGAAGAGATAACCATAGACTAAAGTGCCCAGGTCCTTGGCTGCATTTTTATTTAGTAAAGGTTTGCTTTCTTATAATGCATGCTTTGGGTAATTTCTCTTTCCAGAGGAAACAATATATACTTTTTGGCTTTCACTGTAAGCCTATTTTCTATACACCAGGTATGGTATTAAGCAGAATAAATTCTTTCTGAAAAGTAGATATCTGAGGGGGGTTTTAACAAAGGTAACCAGTTTGCTGTCATCTGCAGATTTCATTACCCAGAGGTCCTGATTATCATTTCTGAGATCAGCGAACTAGCTGCCAAACAGGAGAGGACCCAGTACTGACCCATGAGAGACTTAGATGAGGCTCCTGTTAAACACATGAGGTGGGTTCTGTCTTTCAACCAGCTGGATATACATCTCACTTTGTAAGGATCTTTGTTTAAGGATGTCAGTTTCCTTACAATTCCGGCATAAGGTATGGTATTGAATTCTTTATCCACATCAAGATAAATTGTATAAGCAACATGACCACTGCCTTCATCTTGCATAACCCTCTTAAAGAAATTAACAAAGTTTAACAGGTATGATCTTCCTTTGATGAAGCCAAATTATTGGGGATTAAGCCTAACACGATTCTTAATATAATTGCTGAGCATAGCTTTACAGATCAGACTTATAAGACTGATTGGTCTAAAATTTCCAGAGTATGTGGAAGTGGCATCCTTGTGGAAGGTCATAATCACTACTAGGATTTGGTAACAAAGCTTGTGGCTAGACTTAGGTTAAACAGTTTACTGAGAGGTGCTGCAAGAGCCTGCTTGACACTGTTTAATAGGTACCCCGTATGTTGGCAGGACATCATGGAGGAAGTGTTTTTGGATTTTAATAATACCTTAAAATCAGGTTCTTTAGTAATGATATGTGGTGTAAAAGATTCTGGGATGAGTTTATTGCAATGGGCGAAGTTTGCAGAAAACCTATTTGTTGATGTATTTACTATGTAATTTGAGTCAGAATATTGGGATTTTATTAAGGAAAAGTTCAGAACAGTGTTTGGAGTTATTCCTTAGCTTCCTAACATAGTTAAAGAAGGATTTGCAGTTATCTTTCACAGAAGAAGCTATTCTCCATTAATGGTTTGCTTCACCGGTCCTTATAGTGCTTTTCAGTTCCTTGGTGATATTGTTATACTGCTCTGAATATCAGGAGTTCTAGACTTATTGTACAGTTTAGGGAGTTTTTTTTTTTTTTGTAAAGTTTGGTTATGTCAGCTGATCACCGGGAGAAGTGATGTTTTTAAATTTCTCATTGTATATGGCTCCAGTAGGACTGCTAGAATTTGTCTAAAGTGCTCATAAAACTCCTTAGTGAAATTGCTTGCATCAGGGTGAATGGTAATAATGTCACGTGTCAAGTTAGAGAGCTTGTCATATAATTGTATATGGTTCATCCTTCTGAAAACCTTTAATACAGTGACATTAGTAACAGGTGGTATGGTGCCTTTGAGAGTAAATGTCACTAGTTTATGGTCCATCTTAACTGGAAAAGGAGAGATTAGGGGAGTAGAGCAGGTAGATGTGATATTATTGAAGACCAGATCCAGAATAGTTTATCCTTCCGTGAGCTCACCATTATTTGAGACAGGGAATTCCTATGTATTGAATCCAAAATCTCTGGGCATATCCAATGGTAGAGGTTAGAGGTATACCTGATCCAGTTTTTGGCAGAGTAATTGAAATCACAAAGGATTATAGAGTTATTGGTTGCAGGGATGTATTCTAAAATTCAGAGAATCTAACATGGTCAACCTGAAACATGTAGGGGTTTCTGTAACATGATGTAACCTAGTAGCTTGTCTTTTCTTGTCCATGATAAACTCAAAATTCTAGGTGCTCACTTTGTGGGTCTCTGTGTAGCTGTGTAAATGAGATATAGTCTTATGAAAGCACCACCACAGTTCCCACCAGACCTGAAGGCATGGCAGGCATAAGACATAGGTATGGAGGCAGTGCTGTCTTTACATTTAAACCAAGTCACTGTAACTGCACATATCTGGACATTTGTTATTGAGACTCCTGGCATTGAGAAGAGCCATCTTAATGTGGTTCAGTTTCATGTTAGATGAATTTGCTGATTTGGAATTGTAATAGTTTACTGAGAGGTGACATCCGACTGGTCTTTATGGCAATGTCTGATCACTGAAAGTTTATGCATGGAAAGTGCCACTATAGGAACTAACACTAGACAGGGAAACTTATACTAAAAAGAAATGTCAATACTAGAAGAAAACATGGCTGCTTTTGGGAGAGAGGTTTAAGCTTTCCCCTTACCACCAGAACAAGAAACTAACTTTCTTCAAAATAATTATATATATATATATATATATATATATATATATATATATATATATATATATATCCAGGTATGGTGGGAATTTAAGTTTAATGAGCAGGAGGGGAGTTTTAGGATTAAGGAGTAATCAGGGATTTTACATTTAGGGAATATGAGCGGAGATTTAGGATTAGAATAAGGGTTCCAGGAGGGCTGTTTAATGTAGTAGAACCAAGTTATGGAGCAGTTGTGTAAGTTAGGAAGATCAAGGTAGTTGGAGATAGGGCAGGTGGTATTTTATGTTGTTCAATGGGCTTTTCTTATTTTTAATAAGATGGGATTTAGTGATATGTTCATCAAAGTTATCGGGTTTTGTTTTAATGATGCCCAAGATCTTTATAGTCAGGCCTTTCACTTCTATTTGTGCTAGTCCCAGGCTATTCAGCAAGAGAGCTAAATGGCTGAAAAAATCCAACTCTCCTACCTTGTTCTTGATGCATTCTTAAACCAGTTCCTCTTTTGTTATCTGCCCTTTTTGTTAATTTCACCATAAAACTCTCCCCTCTCTTCTTTCATTGCCACAAAACTATCATTTTGCAAAGTTACCCCCTTTTAGATATTTATATACTTTTACCGTACCATTGTTTTCTACAGATCCTGAGTACAGGCTGCCTACCAAATATTGCTGTTTTATACTTAATGTCTCTTTACCTGCCTTAATGTACAGTCCAGTAACCTAGATGTACCAACCCTTTTTTCATCTAACTTTTAAACCTGCAACATCTGGGACAAGACTAAGCTCACTGGAGAGCCTTTTGTATATTTGCTGTAACTACATTTTCTGTATTCTGTCAAAGTTACATACATCTGCTGCATTTACATTGCTAGGCAATCAACTCTGCAAGATGTAAGATATTTTTTTCCTTCTGAGTTTAATATGACAGCTGTATACTTTGTACACTTTTTTTGTGCAATAATCTACGATAAAATTGCTCCTGGTTTGCTGCATTATGAGTAAAGTGGGAACCAAACCACTTTTAGGCCTCAGATTGCTGTAGACCCCTGAAGTGCGTCCATTGCCATTGGTCAGTGTGCTCACTTGAATCTTTTCAGTTTTTGTCAGTGCCTCTATACATAGTCCCGAGCTCTTGATTCCACAGCTGCTCTGTATTGCCCTACATAGCCTATAGCTGCTCTACAGTGCCCAAAGCAATCTATTACTGCCTATATAGCTCATAGTCTGTAGCCATATATCAGTTCTGTGCTGTCTTTTGTCACAGTTACAACTTAACCAATATTATTTTGTTTCATTTATTTAGTTAGGCAGTGTACCACTAACAACTATACCTGTTTTACCTCATTTAGTTCATAACTAAAGTAGTTCATTTAAAAACGAAGGTCTTTTTTGTCTCCTCAGTCTTTCTAGACATGTCAAATGCTTTTGACACTGTCTGCCATCAAACACTTCTTAACAAACTTGCCACTTACAACTTGAGCTCCTCATCCCTTCACTGGTTCCATAGTTACCTTTCCAATAGAGAACAATCCACGAAATGGGTGAATAACCTCTCCCCCCGCCTGCCCATCTCAGTAGGAGCTCCACAAGGTTCCATTTTAGGCCCCCTTCTTTTCACCATATTCACTAACGACCTTTCCTCAGCCAGTAAGCATGTCAACATAGTCCAATATGCAGATGATGCCACGCTCATCTGCTCTGCACCCACTACCTTCAAACGTAAAAATCTATTTTAGACCTGGGAACCTATCTCACAGACATTGAACTCATCCTCAACCAAAAAAAAACTAAACACGTGGTCTTTACCAGAAGCAAGTCCACTAATAAATATCCATCACTCACCATTTAATCTTTCAACCAAACTTCTATTGAACCTGTAGAACATACCAAACTCCTCATGTCACAATAGACAGTCAACTAAAACTTGACAAACACATAGCAATAACTAAAAAAAGTTCATATCAAATTAGGTCAACACTATAGAGCTAAACACTACTTCACCAGCGCTTATAGACTAGCCACTGCCAGGTCATTTCTTCTCTCCTCTCTCCACTACTCTTCACAAATCTTTACTAATTTACATAAGACCAATCTAAACCATCAAGAGGCATGTTACAATATAATAGCTAAATTTGCTGCCAACATACTCTATAGGGACCACCACTGCCTAGCCCTAAAAAAACTTAACTGGATTGAGCTACCTAATCTACTACAACTAAAACAACTCACTGTTGCCCATGCCACTTTAACCAAACCAAATAACTGTCCACCCCTACTAAACTTAGTCCAAGCTAATGCTAACCTCAGAGACCTATGCTCCTCTGATAAACTTCTGCTAAAAGTATCCAAATCTGTAAACAATTTTGGAGACTCACTCTACTCCAACAAATTAAGTCTTGGAACCTGTTACCTCAACACATACTCAAACTTAATGACACCTCCAAATTTAAGCAAAGTGTGAAAAATCACTTTACCAACCACTGGCTCTGCCCCTGCTCCAACCCAGACTAGGAATCCTATTTTTTTTCTTCCTTGCACCTGATCATTTTGTCAGCCATGTTACTTGCTTCAGTTTCTTCAGTCTGGTAATCCTATATTGCATTCCAGGTATATTGTTTCACACCACTGTTTTTCATAGTAAGCCTATTCTTTTTGTTTGGAGGATGCATACTACTGTACTAGAATTTTACCTGATGAATTTATTTTTTTCCCTTATGCTCTGTCTTAAATGTTTTTGTTCTATTTTGTTTTTGTGCTATAATTCCTGAGCAATGTTATCACTCTGTCTTAATTTTTTGTACTAGTTGTTTACGTATTACTTAAATGTATGGAGCTTTTCTCCCTGGGTCTCTATGAAAATGGGTGTCCAGCCCAGATGGACACTTACCCGGTAACAAATGTAAAATAAATAAACATAAATAAATAAATACAAATAAATAGAATAACAGGCAGTGTATCCCTAACAACCGAACCTAATTTATTTCATTTAGTTCATATAAGAACTCAACGTAAACCCTTCATAAGAAAATCTGCATAGCTACTTTGCTTCACAGTAAAGCCCATTAACTATTTCACTAACTACATTTAATACTTAGTGTAATCCTAAATAATTCTTAGAATCTGCATACATAGATGGAAGGTCAGGCTGCTTACTTCTGTGTTGCCAGCCTCATAGCACTTGGTATCCTTAGACAGTGTAGTAACTGCCTTGTGCTCTCAAATAATGAACTCTTACTCAACAGAAGAGATTCTGTTTGTGAGTTGTAAATATTTAAAAAATATGGCAGTCTATCACAGAAAACATGGACCATGAGCAACATACAACCACCACATCTCTACTGTAACTCACACTTAGATGTCTGATGCTTAGGCTGGAAAAAACATTATTGCCAAAGCATCTTAGAACCATGAATCTGAGTGAAAATCCAGCACCACATCACCTTAAGGCACACTTTCCATAAAGAGTCACCAAGATGTTTTTTCTCAAATCCAGTCCACTCTGCAATAAAAATGTTTTAGTGAAAAGTGGATCTAAAGTCAGGCACACTGATTATTTCACTAGGCTGGAAAAGACAGGATAATTGTGAGTTGTCTTTCCTATGACAGGATATCTGATATCTCAAGGACTCTTAAGACCCCTTCACCTAACAAATATGACTGTGACATAGTGGTGGTTCATGTGTGAGTGAATGCAAAACTCTGAGCTATATGTGTATCAAACCTTTCAATTAAATGCCCATGTTCCTGTGAAATGTAAGTTTTGTCTAGCCTAGCCCAGTTTTTGTATCTTGGGGAATAATATGCAAATTCACTCCAAACTCCTACTACTGAATTTACATCTTCCATGCCAATTATTTTCATAATTTTTTTCAGAAATCTACCCTCCTTCATTATATTTTTCCCTTATGACCCCCCAGACACATCTTCCTTACTGCAGATCAAATTCTAGTCTCTATCTATAAGTAATATTCCCTGCTGAAAACTGATTATTTCTCCCAGAATTTTCTTAAGCTCCATTATAGTAGTTTTAAGTGGAATATAAATACATGCCACTGTAATCCTCCTCCCTTGCCAGTAGCCCTGTAGTACTACATACCTGCCATTATTATCTTTTTTATCCTCTTCTATCACTATTAGAGCTCCTCTTGCAATAAGTACTCATCTTTTCTTTTGTCCCAAATATTCTGCTAAATAGCCATCCTGGAAACTTTTCTTTATCAAAGTCACATGTTCAGTTCTTTCCAAATGTGTTTCTTGTAGCATAACTATTTGCACTCTATATTTTTTGATAGAGTCCAGTACTCTTTTTTTGTATATATCTGTGAGACCATTCACATTTAAAGATAGTATCAAAAGGGTTATTATGCTGAAAAGTTATTATTTCCACCTTTTATTTGTAACAGCTGTTTTGTTAAGTATCTAGTTCCAGCTTTTGTGGTACATGCACACAATAATGTTTGTCAGGTTGACCTTTTATACAGTTGTTTCTTGTCATATCCTTTGAGCCTACATCATATCTTACAAAATCTTTTGTTTTATTGAAATCGCTAAAAACAAAAAAAGCAAATGTACTCCAATACACCCCCAAACCCTATTAACTTAACTCTTGACTTACTATTAACACAAAAAACTATGTACATATTCAAATATTGAAGTTTTACCTTTCTAATATGAACAATTGTCCCAAACTGACAGCCACACTTACATACTTGGGTTAACCTAAAAGGAAGGTTATCCATGCTAAGACATATAGTACAGTCTGTGCTTCTACTAAGTGCTGTCTGTTTTTGTCTTATCTTTATTGCTCTCCCAGAATGTGAAAACACTTGAATGCTTTCAAAACATTATCTCGTAGCCATTGATAGAAAGCCATTAAAAAAAGAAGTATTCTGTTTTTATTGCTCTTTACCAGATTGTCAATATGAGACATAAGAACGAGATACACAGTTGCTTATATGTTTGTTTATTTATCTATTTGCTAGAGGAGAGCTTTATTAAGTTCAATGTTCTTTTTTATTTATTTGCTTTCTCTTAAAACGTATTACTAGATAACGCCAAGAACCTTAATCCAGTCATTCCCGTGTGCAAGAATGAGAAAAATCACATACTTTTTTCATGTATCATAATCTTCTGAACATGCTTTATGTTTTTTTCTTTTGCTATTGATATTCATCCAATAAATATTTCAGATCATGCTCCAATAATAACTAAAATAAAAATGCAGGGAAATTAAATAAAAATGAGATGCTGACACTTTCCCACCCATATGATGGAAAGAGTGGAATTTAAGGAATGAGTAGTGGAAATTATTCAGGAGGCAAAATTTCTTCTGAAAATATAGCAAGGGAGTGGGATAAAATTAAAGTGGAGTTTAAAAATAGGGTGGAAATAAAAGACAGAGAGACATGGTTAAGAAGCAACAATAATTATTTAGAGGGACTGACAAATGTTAAAGTATCACAGAATAGGGGGAATCTCACAGAACAAGAAGAGGAACAATAACAGAATGCAAAGCAGAAAATAAAGGATTACCTCAATAATATGCATGAGTTTAGAAAGACTGTTGCTAAGCAACTGTTTGTTGATAATAATGCCAGTACACAAACACTTTTATTGCAACGACTCATGCAACAGAAAGTAGAAAGGGTTGTCTCCAAGGAATCCTGTAGAGATACTAGAAGTATTTCAGAAATTTTATTATAGGCTGTATAAAGCAGAGAAATATGGAGATCAAGAAAAGGTACCAATGGAAATGTTTATGGAAGAATTAAATATGTCAAGGTTAACGGTAGATGAGACTAAATTACTAATAGTTGGGATAGGAGGACATGAGATATAAATGGTGTTGTATACCAATAAACAGGAAAGTTCCAATGAATAGATGGTATTCCTGTGGATGTTTGGAAGCTAGGAGAGAAAAAAAAATGATAACGATCTGGAAGGTTTTGTAGTATTTTCCAAGGAGAACCACCAACATCCTGGATTAAAGCGGTGGTGGCTGTAATGCCTAAAGAGGGTAAAGACCCATCAGATCCAGCTTCATAGAGGACTGTTTCAATCCTAAACCATTATTATAAACTGTTTATGTCTACAATGACTAAAATAATGGCAGAGGTGATGCCAACATTGATAGACATGGATCAATGTGGTTTTGTGGAGGGAAGGCAAACATTTGACAACATTAACAGAACATTGATGATCCAGAGGGAAGCTGAATATAAGAAAATGCCACTGTTGTTGGTGGGTGTTAATGTAGAGAAAGCATTTGACAGAGTAAGATGTGAGTTTAGGAGCAGGGCAATGGAAGCATTTGCATTTTCTCATAAAATTATAAGATTGATTATTAGGATATATGAGGGATTGAAGGCGAAAATTAAAGTTGGTTGGTTCCTCTCTGATAATTTCTGTTTGAGCAGAGGAACCAGGTAGGGGTGTCTTCTTTCCACTTTATTTCCACTATGTTTAGAACCACTGGCAAAGAAAATAAGAGACTTAAAATTTCAAGAATATGCTATGGTAGTCAAGAAAAGCTGCCTCTATTTGCAGATGACATTATTTTATACCTGACAAAACCAGAAAAGGAAATGTCGCTGTTGTCGAACATTTTGATGATGTTTTAAATCTTTTTAGGATACAAAATGCATGAAAATAAAGCAAAAGCAATAACTGTAAATTATGTATACACACACACACACACACACACACACACACACACACACACACACACACACACACACACACACACACACTGGTTTAGTAATACCCATATTTAAGGGGACATAATAAAATAAAGTACTTAGGAGTATGGATTAAAAAGGATTCTGGTGCAGCAGCTAAGGATATGTGGGAATAGTCTAAACAAAAGATAATACAAGAACTGAGAAACTGAAAGCTCTGTTATATAGATATGGATAGCAAGATACAAGCAGCTAAATGTTTTCAGTCCTTTTAGCATTATACACAGGGCAGGTATATTTTTATCAGCCAGAGATGTTGTAGATAGCAATTAATAAAGATCTGAAGGATTTTATCTGGGAGGGGAAGATGGCAAGAGTCAAGTGGGATAAGCTAATTCATCCAGCTGAACAAGGGGGGTTGTAATTACCTGGTCTGAAGGGGGATTTCAGAGCTACACAGTTAAGGTTCCTATACATAACAGAAGTAGAAACCTATAATTCAAAGTGAAAAAGGATGATGATGAACTGGGGAGAAACTCAAGCAACAAGGAGAGACTGTGATTTTGGATGCAGATCCTTAAGGAAAATGACAATAACCATGCAGAATATTATATTTATAAAGTAGCAGGAAGTATTCTAAGAGCTAAGCCAACATGGGAATGGAAAAAGATGATTCTGCCAATAGGGATTTGCAATTAGGGATACAGACAATAGGCAAGAGGGGGATGGAATTTATTAGAGAAAATGGGTAAGAGAGCCAAGGTATTGGGAGCAAATAATTAGAGGGGAAAGGTAATAGAATGGAAAGATGCCAATAAATTATTTGGAGTGCAGGATAGAGATTGCCTTCCCTATCAAGGCTTGAAAGCAGAGTATACACAAAAAGAAAGTAAGAAATAGGGGGATCCTAAGTAAAAAAAACCCACACTGGTAAAGTTATAGTAGAATTTAGAACAGAATCTGCTTTTATGAAGGAATATTTAGCAGATCATACAAAATACTGCATGATAACTATAAGAATCATTCAGTGGAGGTTAGAAAGGCTTGAGGAGAGAGACTGGATAAGCAATTTGCAAAGAAACAATGGAGGGTATAAGTAAGTCTCCCAAATATGCAACAAAGTCTAGAAAAATTAGGGTCTTTTCTTGGAAGTATTTACACAGTTATTTTTATACCTCAAGTAGACTCCAAATAATTTTTCATTAGGTAGACAGAAAATGTTGGAGGTTTGATGGGGAAGAAACAGGTAACTGGGAACATATGTGCTGAAAGCTGGGAGTGTAATGAGTTGGCAGATTTTAAAGATTCCCTGCAGACTACTCTGGCAGAGATACTGGGTGAGCAAATTCATGCAACTAAGGAAATGATTTCTTGAACTATGATATAAAATCAGAATTGTCTCAACATAGTAAAGCCTTGTTGAGTTTAATTACGGTGGCTGCCAAAAAAGCAATTACTAGAAAATGGCATTCAAAGTCTAAACCAACTTTACTAGAAGTAGTGAATATAGTAACAAGAGATATAACAACTGGAACTGGGATCTTTAGAAATGGTAGGAGCAAATTACATAAAAAAAATGTGAATTGTGGGAACAATACATGCAGTGGAGGAAAGAAGTTTGAAAGAAGGCAGGATTTAAACGAGCTATGTAATGTTTGTCTGACAATGACTGGATAGATTATAAGTGATGTATAATGTTTGCAACTACAATTATGTCAATATGGTTTGTTTTCATTTAGATAAATGTATGAGTGTCTATGTCATATTTGATAATTTAATACATATATTTCTTGTGTAAAAGAATGAAACCTCTGTGATAGGTAATGGTATTAAAAGATTTCAAAAGGCTGGATGGAAGGTTGTATTCTGGCATTCCATATATCCATCACAAAAGTTCTCAAGTTCATGAACAGTATTGAATTTAAAGTTGTAACACTTTACACTATTTATATTAATATTCAAAAACGTGCAATATGGAGGAGCTAAAGATAAGGAGATGAAGGAGAGAGAAGAAATAGATGTTAGGGGGATCCAAAAACCCATACAAGGTGTCGCACAAAACTACAAACAAATTACAAACTATGTTTCACACTGTCAGATACACTACCATGAGGAGTGTATAGTATGTTCCCTATGCAAATCAGTGTGTAAATGGGTAAATGTCATTCATGCTAAAATACACACATGCATGTCAATACACATTCATGCAAAAAGAAAATTTGTATATCTCACATTTCCATTATAATAGTAATATATTCTTAATAGTTTCTTTTTTCTTCTTAAAATGTGTATTAGTTGTTTTTATTATCAAATAATGTCATATTTTAACAAAGTTCATTTCTAAATTTAAGATCAATTCAATTAAACATCAACAATGACAACTAGTTTTGGTTTAAATTAAGAAAATCAAGCATTGCAAATATTTATATATTTACAGTGGTGCAAGACATCCTGATTTATACTTTGCAGAATCATCTTGTATAACAAAACAGAAAGTCCCCTTAAAGTCTTTGATAGTTCAGATGACTTATCATTGTCAAGTTTCAACTTCTCAAGTAGATGTTAATATTTGAGTCAGGGATTGGGATCAATATATTTCTTGGATGTTCTAATTTTCTTATTTTCTATGTCTTTATTACTTTTTTTAGTAGTTGTAAGAATTCTTTCAACCAATGAGATGAACTGTTCTTCCAATTTATTGTAATGACTTTTTTTCTTTGAAATGGCTAGAGTAGTCCAAATAACATAATAATAATCACTTTTAACACTTTTGGATAAAGAAACATTGAATAAAAAGAACACTTCTGTAATAAAAAAATATCAGACCATAGAGATTGTAAGAAATATTAAAAAAAATTTCCCAGTAATGACCCAATTTTATACAATCATAATATATATATATATATATATATATATATATATATATATATATATATATACAACTAGCTTTCAGTTCTAAATTACATCATCAGAAACATTATTTTATCTTTTTTAATCTTTGCTATCTTATCAGGTGTAAGAAAATGTTCAGTGAAAGCATGTCAACGTGAAAACTTTCCAATATTGAACTAAGGAGGACTTATTTATAAAGTTTGACATTAGACTTTCATCACTATCTAGAATATTTTTAGACTTTCATCACTATCTAGAATATTTTTTCTTATGTTTGCAGTAGGTTTATTATCAAATGACTGGAAATAAAAAGACTGAATCCCAAAAAGACTGAAAATTCAAAATATTGAATACATTTTTAATGCAAGGGGCAAGCCCCCTGTTCCCCTCATGTGGGGGGGCTGCACCCCCACACCCCTTGCTAAATATATATATATATATATATATATATATATATATATATATATATATATATCAACTCCAAGATCGCACAACAGTGTAGAAGGGGCAAATTCCATCATTCAATATTTAGAATTTTCAGTCTTTTTGGGAATCAGTCTTTTGATTTTCAGTCATTTGATAGTAAACCTTGCAATATCTATTTCCAAAATTTCCAGTCTAATACCTCATTGTAAGTTATTAAAATTATAGAACAGTATTGTATCTTGTTCGTCAATATTACATTTATTTAATTTATGACACCTCCTATATAATACCATATTCATGTTATACATTTACATCTTTCCCATCTGTATTCATTTTTAAACATTTCCCAAAATTATTTATTCTTTTTGTAATCCAAAGAACTGTTTTGTTGTTTCTTCTTTACCACATTCAACACATTTTTCCTGCATCACCTTATATTTCATATTCCTTTTAACAAGTAACTTGTCTTATAAAATTATCCACAAAATCCTTTGCTTCATATACAGTTTCAAAACTTTTCATTTAGTTTTTTTATTGCCTTTTTTTCATTTTCTTTAATTTTTTCCATGGGTATACCATTTTTTAAATCATATTATATCATTCTTTTCCAAACACCCTACTTTTAACTTCCATAATTTAATTTTTTTCTCATATTCTTTTTCTTTCATGTCATTCTTTTATTTTCCCTGTTTTGTTTTTCCTATACATTTTTTATATTTTTAATGTAACATCTTGTCTAGAATTTCTTTTTGTCTTTCTTTTAGCTTTCTTCTTACTCAGAATAAATGCATAGATGCGAAATTCAAACATTCATCTTCTTTTTTATTATAAATTGTCCCTTGTCTCACTGGACTCAGCTTTGTCCCCCAAATGAAGCTAAAAATCTCTAATAACTCTTTTTCCATTTGAGCAGGAGACAAACACACACATATAGACTGAATACATTCATATAACACACATGTGCTATTTTTCCTATTACAAAAGTATTCAATGTACCGGTCTTTTTCTGAAATAACAAAAACTTTTCCACTAAGCTAACATTGTTTAAATGATATTAATACTGCCTCCTCTCAAGCATCTATCGTACAATACACAGATGATTCAAGTATCTATCATACAATATGCAGATGATTCAACCCTCATATGTGCAGCATCCACAATAACTCAACTTCTTACAGTCACACAAAAAGCCTTCTCTGATACCGAAATATGGCTAGCAAACTCACAACTCATTCTCAACCCTAATAAAACTAAACTTATGATCTTTCATCCATCTAAACCTACTAACTTCCCAGCTAATTTTTATATCACTGCCAGTAATAATATTAGGATTTTCCCAGATTCCCAAACAAAACTATTAGGCATCATAATCGACAACAGACTACAATTTGACATACACATTTCTAACACAATAAAAAAGGTTCAGAAGAAAATGTGAAGAATGCATAGAAACAAAAAATTCTTAACAAACACTGCAAGAATAGCCATAGCTAGAACTCACCTTCTCTCCTCACTCTTATATGCATCCCCCATACTTACCAACCTCAAAAAGTCAGATTTAAGTAAATTAGAATCATGTTATAATAACATTGACAAATTTGCAATAGATTCCACACATTCAACCCATCACTGTCAAAGCCTAAAAAATCTTTCTTGGTTGGAACTACCTCATATTATGAACTATAACCAGTTAATAAATCTTCTACAACTCTATTCTAACATTCACACTCTTCGATCATCTAACAAAGACTTACTCCAAGTAACCAAAGTATCCAATACAGCAGGCAATTCTTTACTCTAACTTTGTTGCTAAAAACTGAAATACCCTTCCACATAGTATTAGATCAATAAGCAATCTTAACCATTTCAAAATATCTCTCAAAAGACACTTATTTGAATCCTGGCTTTGCACATGTAACACTCCAGGTTAATTATTAACTTAGCATTACTTATACAATTTGGCTGTACATACTAACTCTGTCAGCACATCCCTTCTAACAACACTACTTCTCTATAAGTAGTTACATTCCTAGCTGCAACACTTACCACGGAAGTATTACTAACTATGCATTACTTTGCCTAAGTGATTCTCCCTGCGTAATTTCCTAATTAATGTTGGAAAGCACAAACTAGTAACTTTGAAAATGAAAAAAACAGGATTCAACCAAGAGAAACACTGAGGCACAATGAGCTTGATGTGAACTTCTTCAGAAAAACAAATAATAACCACCTAACCACCTTTTAAATGATTCATTACAGGAAATGATGTCATAGTTTGCACAATGAAATAAATTTAAAGTAATGCTATGTAAAATAATTGATATATCTATAAAAATGTATATACATACATATAAATAAATACAGTATATCAGTATGTTATTCCATGCTCTATTTATCTATACTTTAAAAAACATTTTATGTTAATGACTTCATTAAGCCCTGGGTATGTATCAGCCCCAAAAAGGAGCTGCCAAAATGCTTCCCTCTGTTCTAATATGTTGTCAATATCACCACCAAGCATTTTATTCTCTACATAATCTAAAACAAAAAATTCTAATTTCTTAAAGCATGTCTAGCTAAAGAATTGTTTTTTCTTTATAGCTAGAACATGCTCATATAGTAATTTTGCATGTGGAACAAGTAGCCATGTAGACTACATTTCACAATGGCAATTAAAATATTTATTTGCCCAAAATGTTTATCCCAAATGTTCCATTGTAATGAAGACATGAACCTACATTGTTTACAGTCTTTACATGCAAAAGTACCTTTTTATTGCTAACTGATCTGTCCTTGTGAGTTTCTGACTTCTGAAGTTTCTAACTTCTGTCTAATGTTTGTAACTTTTATATGTAAACTTTGGTAAATACCCCAAAGATAAACTTAATTCATTGTTACCTAAAATGATTATACACCAAATTTCATTTACTATTGGAAATGCTATGTTGAATTCTTGATTTTTCTTGTGTTACTATGACCACCATTATGTCCTCAGAAGACAAAATGGGATGAGCAACACCTTTTCTTAAAAGTAAAACCTCTTTTCTATTCCCTCTTACCACCAAAATAGATAAGCTCGTCTGATAATTTGACCCTTCATAACACCTTTTTTCCTGTGTGTTGGGTGCAAACTATCAATACTGCATTAACATAAAATGTTTTTAAAGTATAGAGAAATAGAGCATGGAATAACATACTGATATATTGTATTTATTTATATGTATGTATATACATTTTTATAGATATATCAATTATTTTACATAGTATTACTTTAAATTTATTTCATTGTGCAGACTATGACATCATTTCCTGTAATGAATCATTTAAAAGGTGGCTATGTGGTTATTATTTGTTTTTCTGAAGAAGTTCACATCATTAAAAGTGGATGTGTGTCTCTTGGTTGGATCCTGTTTTTTTTCATTTCCTAATTAATGTTATGTTCCTCCACATATATAAATTCAACAATGTATTTGTCTATATTCAAGTGTCTAAAGTCTTGTTCTATTTGATACTATGTATATATATTTTGTTTTTTACATTTGTATCCTGTAAATGTGTTAACACATTTTTTTGTCAATTTTGTTTATAATTTCTATTACTTGTTGTGGTCATTTGTATGTAAGCTTAGACTGAAGCTTTTCTCCCCCGGCCTCCACTGAAAATGGGCACTGTCCCAGTCGGACCATCCCGGTAAACAAATGTAAAATAAATAAATAAATGATTTTTTTTTATTTGTCCCAGTATCTCTCTCCATTGACTTATAACACTTTCATACTCTCAAATTTTCACCCCAAAATCTTAATTTCCTTTCTTGTGAAATATGTTATTACCACACTAAATTCATTACATTTCATTTTGTTTAACTGCACATTAGCTTTTTAACAGCCTAATTACAACCTCACTTATCCAGCACTTATTTTTAAACATTTATATTACAATATCACTTAATACATAGGCACACAAGCATTGATAGAAAAGAAAACAAAGCATATTGACATTTTTCCATTTATACATATTATATATTACAATTTATTTCATTGTAACAACTGCCTTTCAATCCAGCACTACGCAGATCACTAATTTTCCCTCCATTAAACCTCATTCTTCTTCCTGAATATTTTTCTGAATGTATTGCTCCCACAATTTCCATTTATTTCTATGTAATTTGCCCCTTTGCTTTTCTAAAGATCCCTCTTCCAGTTCTTATATCTCTTGTACAATATTCAATGCTTCAAATGCAGTTGGTTTAGATTTTAATTTCCATTTTCCAGTAATTCCTTTTTTTGGCAGAAAACAGAAGTAAATTTAATAAGGGCTTATTATGTCTAGGCAATTCAAATCCTGTGTCTCAGCTCAAAAGAATAATTTCCTTAGTTATGGCCATTTGCTTCTCTAATATTTCTGACAGACTACTCTATAGGGATTTTTTTTAAATCTGCCAATGTATTACATTCACAAACATGTTCCCAGTTATCTCTTTCTTTCACATCACTCCTCCAACATTTGGAATCTACCTGAGGGAAAATTATTTGAAGTCTGCTTAGGGTATAAAAATGCCTGTGAATACCTGTGAAAATACTGTAATCATTGTAATCATTATTTTGTTGTTTATTTTGGAGCCATACATATGTCCTCCTATTGTTTCCTTGTAAATTTTGTTACAGTCTCTCTTTCCAATTTTTCTAATCTCCTCTAATTCTTTTAGTCATCATGCAATATTTTATATGTCCTACCAATCATCATCTTTTTAACAGCAGCTTCTATTCCAGATTTGATAAAAAAAAACTCTACCAGAGTAGGTTTTTCACTTAGGCTACACCATTCCTTTTCCTTCCCTATAGGAAATGCAGTCTCTAATTTTTTCCTTTATCTTGAGCTACTTAATGAAACATTGTAATTGCATTTTTGTTAATCCTTGGAATCATAATTCAATGGTGTAATTTGAGAAAAATTAATCATTGAGAATCTCAAATGATTTCACCTCTGTTCTTCAAAAATAATTACAACATCCTAACAATGTATTATTTCCCCACGATACAATTTCAGGACATTAGCACGTTTCAGAAATCTTTTAGTTATCCAAAAACAAATTAAAAGTCAAAGTAAAACATCTGAGCCTTATCTGATCAAGACATTGTTACTTTTTAATCACACTGTAATGAAGTATTATATATGTATATTTCATGTGGATATAAATATTATCTACATGCTTGTAAGACATCAAAATGGATAAAGTTGTGTCCTTCACATTATTCTCCCTTTGTGCCTGGTTTGTGGTCCAGAGGGATGAAGCCCTCACTACAGAGCATGTGATTGGGATTCCATTAGCTGCCTCAGAACTGGAGGAGCCAGGTGAGGGGTGGGAAAGGAATGAAGATGCAATGTCCATTCACCTGTCTCAGGGGAGGAGGGGAAGGGAAGTATTATGGGGAGGCATGTAGTTGCCATGCTTCTCGTGGTGTATACCAGAAAACGTGACAGAGTGCACATCAGGCAGCAGAGGGGCAGGGACACAGAGGAAGTGATCAGTACCTGTGGATGTTGGGCATACACTTGCAATGCCCATTGCACACCCATAAAAGGGTGATTGATTAGAAAAGTATATCACCACAGAGGTGGAGACTTTGGCTTACCTGGTCTGGATGTCAGTAGTGAACCTGGAACCAGCAGAGTGGGTGCTATAGCATGGCATTCTCTCAGACAGTTGACCCTCAGCCCTAGTGGCCAAAAGGAGAATGAATGAGCCAATTCAGTATAAGGAGAGGAGAGATGATGGCCAGCGGTAAGGCAGCAAAATGGCAAAACAAAAATTATTCTCCTTTTATTGAACCATCATTATTGAGGTACACATGGAATGCAGTCTAAAGTGATGACTGTGTTTCATTAAGTCATCTCTTCAGTTAATGTTGTCAGATCGCGTCTGATACGTGTAATGATCCCATAACCAGTCATTGTTATCCATAGAATTTCTAAACTATTTAAGTGCACAACAACTTCTGCAACAACATTATTTAATCTAAAATAGCATTTCTATGTGAGAACTACATAAGGAAGATTTTTCCAGTATGGATGAGGACTGACCCTGGCATTCAGAAACATGTTTAGTGTAATGGTGGTATGCCTACAATGGGTAACGCTCATAGAAAGATGTGACCCAAAGTTAATTATCAATTAACTAGGTTGAACTTTGCAGGACAGTCTGCTGCTAATTACAAAACCCACCTGGAAAATCACAGTGCTCATTGTGAAAGAGGAAATTCTACAGTTGCAGCTAGTAGTGAGAGAAGAAAAATAGATGAGCACAGACATTGCCTCAGCACATGCAAATGTACTATGTTGCAACAATATGAGGAAAACAAGTAAGCTACATTAAAGGGCCTACTGCCATGTTTAAATCTGATCTTTGAACATAAAAAGGGGTTGAAATGATTGCAGTAGGCAAAGGGGTCAGCAAGCAGAAAAACATGCACAAGGGAAACTGAAAAGGTAAGAATGGGCATGAGTAGAGGGAGGAAGGAAATGTGCATATTTATATATAATACACACACACACACACACACACACACACACACACACACACACACACACACGCACACACGCACACACACACACACACACACACACAAGGGTCTACTTTACATACTCGAAATTTCATATAACCAAAGACCATATAAAAGAGCTGAGAATGCCGAAACTTCAAATGAATGAACAATCACAAAGCCATACTGTTTCCCGGGGTTCTAGTCTCACTGCATCATCTGCAACCTACCCAGGTGGGGGATACACCCCCCACACCCCTAATGTGGGGGGGGCTACACTCCACACACACCCCCTAACTAAATATACCAAATCCAGGATCACACTACAATGGGGTAAAGGGTAAATATCCCCTTGCTGGCCCAGTGGTGAAGCAATGCTCTGTATAAACATTTAGTCTTTGCAAGCCCTATTGGAACAGGCAGATAAAGATCTGACTGTGAACCAGGTTACCTGATTTAGAATGGCAGCTTAGGCACCTATGGGGGAGGGGAGGAGAAGAATTGAATGGCAAGGTTTTGCCTGCAGAGGTAGTAACTGTTATAAGGAAGAAAGCCATAGATGATATGCTGGTGGGTGGCAAGCTGCTTTCTGTAGGCCAGTGGAGACAAAAGCTCAGAAAAACATCTGGGATGTGTGTGTAGAAGGGTTTGAGAGGCATCACCTTAGGGCTCAGGGTAAAAATTTTGCTAGACTATAGCTTAGAACCATAGCTAGCTCAGCTGGCAACCTGTGCATTTCCCTGAGTTGTGGACCGGAAAAAAAAATTGCCTACTTTGCAACTGTAGCACACTGCTTTCTACAAATATAACAATCAACTTGCTGCAGTTAATTTACTGCATAGAAAGCACTTCACTGTTTCAGCTATAATGACAAATACAGTATTGGCATCCATTTCTGAAGCTAAGATGTTTTCCTGGCTTCAGAAATGAATTCTGCATCTGAACTCTTGCACCATCAGCACCTGACAATCTTGCCCCCCCAGCAGCTTGTGTCCAGGACCTCCCCCTTTGCCACACCCTAGTTACAGTTCTGCTATAGCTAGCTCACTGCAGGTAATGGAAAATAAATATGACTCCAGCGTGTAAGAGGGTTGTACCATAACACAGCCAAGTCACTGCCTCTGCAAACATCTATGGTGACTCCCTAGTCTTCCCACTTCCCACGGAACTCTGTTTGCCAACTAAGGGCGACAACTCCAGTCTATGTGATATCTGATGAACACTGTTCAAATACACATGGTTGTACTCATGGAGGATGCCGCACTGTCTTAGATGATCAAGAAGACATAGGTTCATAGTTCATAGGTTCGTACTAGGCTATTGGCCCTAGGGCCTGTACAAGCCTAGCCAAAAAGGTACCCTGGCTTTCGCCACCCAAGAAAATTATTTTTCTGTGCCCCTGTCAAGCAGAATCACAGAAGTGATCCCCGGGTTGAATTTCCTATTACCCATCCAATTATCAAGATTTTTCTCGAAGAGTGCTAATGAGGAGCTCTGTTTGACATAGATAGGTAGTCTGTTCCAGAGTATGGGAAGTCTCTGGGACAGGAATCTATCCCTCCAGCATGTTCTGTTTATTGTGGTGAAAAGGTTTAGGTCCCTAGAGCGTGTAGCTTGGAGGGATTGGGATTTCTTTAAGTGGAGCATGTCCAACAGCTCTGGGTTTGACATAGCTTTGTATGTTAGGCAGCGATCGCCTCTGAGTAGGTGATATGCGACGGTGTAAAGCTGGAGTTTTTTGAGACGGTCTGCGTAAGGCATCTGTCTGAGGCCAGTAATCCTCTTTGTGAGGTATTTTTGCAGCATTTCCAGTTGTTGTAGATGTCTTGTGAGGTACATACCAAAAGGGGCGTTGTACTCTATAATGGGTCTAATGAGTGATGAGTAGAGGGGAACAATGACCTCTTTTTTTCTGGATGAGAAACCTTTTGTGATGAGGTGTGCCACGTAGAAGGATTTCCTGACCACTGTGGCGATGTGATTATCAAAAGAGAGACTACTGTCCACCTGTGTCTCAAGTTCTCTTATCACACTTTTGGTGTTAAGTAGACTACAACCTATGTGGTAGTTCATGGGTACAGAGTTTTTACCAAAGGGGATGACAATGCACTTTTTGGCATTGAGCTTGAGACCATGTCTTTGACACCAGGCATCTGTCTCAGTGAGGCCCTTTTGTAGGATGTCCACATCATTAGGCATTTCGATTATGGCTCCTAGTTTGCAGTCATCTGTGAATTTACTTAGCCAAAGACCTTCTGTGTTAGCCTGTACTTCAGAGAATTAAATACTAAAAGGAGAGGACCCAGGACTGAACCCTGTGATACTCCACTTGTCACTGGTCTGAAGTCTGATTTGGAGTCTGCTACTTTCACAGTGTGGGTTCTGTCAGTAAGCCAGATGGCAACCCATCTTATGACATAGGGATTTATACCTAGTTTAGTGAGTTTATCTATTACTCCAGAGTGGGGGATGGTGTTGAATGCCTTGGCGAGATCTAGATAGGCTGTGTGAACCACCTTACCCTCATCTATGGCTTTGGTGACTACTTCAAAGAAGTCTATCAGGTTTAGGAGACATGATCTGCCTTTTACAAACCCAAACTGTGTGGGGTCCAGAGTTTGGAGATCTCCAATGTCTTTGTTTATGAGTTCCATGATGATACGTTCCATGGCCTTGCAGACTAGGCTCAACAGGTTAATGGGGCAGTAGTTCCCAGGGTCTGTTGTGGCCTCCCCCCCTTTGTGGAGTGGGATAACTGTCGTGGTGTGCCATTCAATGGGCACAAAGCCTGAGGTGAGGCTATGATTGAACATGGTACTTAGGTGGGGTGCCAGTTCATTCTGTAGTTCATATAGAAGGCAGCCTGGGATGTTGTCAGGTCCCATGGATGCTGTGTTCTTGGCTTTGGAGTGTGAGGTTTTTACCTGTGCAGCTGTGATTACAGGAACTTTCCATTCTTCCGGTATAAAGATGGGCCCTTCAGGGGGTGAGAGGGGGGTAAAGTTAGCACTGAACCTATCTGCCAGGATGTTGGCAATATCAGTTGGTTCTGTATATTTAGTGTCATTGTGCTGTAACTCAGCAGATCCGAGTGTTGCCATTGAGATTCTTGACATAGCCATAGAATGCTTTGTGGTTGTCTTTAGAATCAGTGGCAATTTTGTTTTTATAACTAGCTTTGAAGGATTTTATGAGGGATCTCAGCTTCTTACTGAGGCTGACCAGGGGGTTCCTCCAATCATGGGATTTTACTCGTTTTTGCAACAGTTTCTTTCTTCTGTTGTAGAGTTTGTTTATGGCAGAAGACCACCAGATTGGCTTCTTTTTTTGGAGGATAGCATCTTGGTTCTGTTAGGGATAGCATAATCCATGCACTCGTGTAAGTGCTTATAAAGTGCATTTGTGTAGGATTCAGCAGTTGTACCTCTATTGTCCATCTGCATGGGTGTTGTGAAGTTTGCCACTTCTGTCTTAAGAAGCATGAAGTTGGCTTTGGAGAAATCTTTTACGGTTGTTTCCTAATGGGGGGTGGGAGCGGGATGTGGATGTCTAGGGTGATTAGCTTGTGGTCGGATCTGACCAATGAGGATCTGACCTCTGGTGTGGAACACCGGCCACCCATGTTGGTGATGACCAGGTCTAGGATATTGCTGCCCCTGGTAGGGGTGTGGATAAGTTGATCCAAGGCGTTGGAACTGATGATTTCCAGAAAATGTTGAGCAAAAGAGTTGGTACATGAGTAGTTTTCCCAGTTAATGGTAGGGTAGTTGAAATCACCCATTATTAGAGAGTTGGATTGTACCTTAATATTTTCCAGTGCATCAAGAAAAGAGGAGTGGGAATCCTGGGGCATGGTGGGGAGTCTGTAGCAAGCTACAATCTGGATTGCAGTTTTGCCCAGAGTTAGTTGAACTTGAATAATCTCGGATGCATTATGCTGAGCAACTAGCTTGGAGGTGTGGATATCCTTAATGAATATGGACATGCCTCCACCTTTAGTGTTTCGGTCCGGGTTTGGTGGCTGAAAGGTGTGGTATGAATTATAGCCTGGTAATGCAGGGGTGCTCTCTGGAGCTTTGAACCAGGTCTCTGTTACTGCATAAATGTCAGTGTTCTCCATTTTAAGGAGTGCCTCGAGTGAGTGCATTTTGAGGTTTAGACTTCTAGCATTGAGTAGCATTACCCTCAGATTTTGCTTGCTTGTACCTGTTACAGTGGTGAATTTGTCATTTGAACCTTGCCTAAAAAAGGCACTATAGGGGTGGCAAGACCCTTTGCCAGTATCCAGAATCCCAAGGGCGACAGGTGCAGGCCATCTCTGGCCTCGCATGTCATCCCAGGCAGACAGATACTGGATTCTCTTAGAATGACACCAGAAGCGTAGCCAATTGTTAAAGCCAATCATTTTGTCCTTGTACTGTGGTATCATTCTGAGTGATGGCAGGATGCTCCTCAGGGCTAGGGTCATACCTGCCTGGGCTACAAGATCGGAGAGCTCCTCCATGTCTCTTCATGTAGTCCATGGAGGTACGTCTCAGGTCATTCACACCAACATGGATAATAACAGAGTCATATTTGTACTTGTTGTGGAGTGACCTGAGTGCGTGAGTTATGTGGCGGATCCTGGCACCTGACAGGCAGCTGACAGTAACCTTTTCCTTGTTTAGCCTGGTGAGTGGAACATCAGCGTGCCTGACTATAGAGTCACCTATGACTAGAGTGTTGGGTACGTTATGCCTTATGGACTGTAGTTGAGTGGCACACTGAGTATGTGGGCTATGTGTCATTTGGGTTGTGTTGGGGGGTGGAGGTTGCTTGCATTTCTGCTTTGGAGATCTTTGTTGTTTGGGTAGATTTGTACTGAGAGCCTCCGCGAATGTAGGTGTGTAAATAGATACAATGGCACTGAAAAAAAATCTAGCTTTAGGAAAATATTGGTTGTAGTTTTTCATTTTTATATATAGAAAAGCTATATTAAAGAAATGTAATGGTGATTCGTACACTGAATTAAGTATGTGAGATAAGTACTGGATATATACTTTCAAATGTCAGAAATGGGCTTAAATACCTCTCAACTGTACAGATTTTAACAGAATGTCCAGTTTTTTAGCTCATATTTTTGGCCTGTTCCTCATTAAATTTCTTATTTTTCTGGCAAATCACTAGGATGATCTCAGGAATGAAGTCCCTAAATAATGAAATACATTTCAGTTTCAGTCTTCAAATCCTCACAAAATGAATGTAAAACAAACCCTGCTACTCTAGTAACTTTCTAAGTTTATAAGAGCAATATTTAAAATATGTCCCTATTTTTGGGCCTTTGTCCACCCATTTTGTTGAGCTTTGTCCAGATTTTTTTTGCAGTGAGAGGTTGAGAGGTATGGCTTAAAATTTCAGTTTAGCTCCTTTTTACATCAAAACAGATAAAATAATTTTGCATTTATTTGTGATTTTTGGTGTCATCCAGTGGTGGAAATAGATATTGCAACCATATCCAAGGTGTCATTATATGCTAGTACAAGAATTATTTAAATTGAGCATTTGCTATGTGTAAAGGGTAAATATCCCCTTGCTGGCCCAGTGGTGAAGCAATGCTCTGTATAAACATTTAGTCTTTGCAAGCCCTATTGGAACAGGCAGATAAAGATCTGACTGTGAACCAGGTTACCTATGTACCATATTATCGTCTGGTATTTTGAAAGTTGTACTTTAAAAATTACTAGGAATGTCATTTCACAGTGTCACTCACACTGTCAGTGACTCAGCAAGCAGCATATTTCGCTTTGAGACTGGAAAATCAGAAGACTGGGTTTGTTTCCTCACCAGCTACTAGGATTCATTTTCCAATACAGATACTGCAGTGCAGCATAAGTGGGGTGCTACACTCTAAGTGTAGCATCTTTCACATGAGATATTAAACCTATGGCTCATCTGCCTAAAATGATAGGAGCTCATGTGGATGTAAAAGATCCTCTCGTACTTAATGAAAGGAGTAGAGCTCTTTATTAACACATAATGTATTTGAATATTTATAAAACAATTATTTCTCTTTATGTACATATATTTTGACTTAAGCACGTTAGCTTATCCCAACCTTTATGCCACATCCAAAATGTTATTTATTTCAAGATATCATTCACTAGCCATTGCTTATTTTACAATAATTCTTGGCATTTCTCCATAGAAAACATTAAGTGATTGGAAGAATCTTATCAATCTTACCTTTTCTTACACTGCCATATTTTTCATGCAATATCATTTCCAAATTCACTTTTATTGAACATCCCATTATATCTATCTACATATATATATATATATATATATATATATATATATATATATATATATATATATATATATATATATATATATTTTTTTATTTATTTATTTTACATTTGTTGACCGGGCTAGTCCAACTGGATATATGTCCATTTTCAGTAGAGGCCCGGGGAGAAAAGCTCCAACGTAGATAAAAATACATAAACACAATGAAAATAATATAGTTTGTAATCCTGGAACACATTTGTAAACAACTTGTAAAATATCATTGCAAGACTAAAGAGCACTAAAATTATAGATGTAGAGATCAGGAACTTAACATCAATTAAAAAGGGAAGAAATAGTATACCATAACTGGAAGTATGAATATAGAGTGATGAGAAAGCAGTTTAAGATGCAATACTTTAGTGGTGTAGTAAATAGCAGGATTGAGTTGATGTAAGAGCAAGAAAACTATGATACAGCAGGATTGTGATGATACAGATGTTGAAGACTCATACATACTGTTGTCAGCTAAGAGAGCAGGTAAAACTCTAAGTTGGGTTATGTAGAAAAACTCAGAAGTACAGAGTAAGATAGCTAACTGCGCATAAGCTGTAAGGTTAATGAGAGGTACTGGCAGTACAGTAGTACAATGAAAAGTAAAAGGTGAGAGTAGTAGGCAATAGCCTTTTAGTCTGGGTTGGTACAAGGGCAAAGCCAGTGAGTCTTGAGGTATTTTTTAAGTAGCTTTTTGAAAAGTGGTGTAGATGAGTGGGAGGTTTGTTCACTAGGGAGCTGGTTCCAGGTTTTTCCTACTGTGTTGGAGAATAGAGAGTCCCCAGCCCTGTTATTTGATTTTGTGGTGGATACTAGAAGTTTCCTTGATGAGCGTAGGGTTTTAAAATTATTTTAGGGGGAGATGACGGTAGTTAGTATAGGAATATTGCTAGGATGATGAAGGGTTTTGTGGGCAGTAATAAGTTGGTGAAAGAGAAGCTGATTAGGTAGTTCCAACCATCCTAGCTGTCTGAGATTGTGACAGTGGTGGGTTCTAAATGGGGATCCAGTGGCAAATCTGGCAATTTTATTGTAGGAGGTATTAAGCTTGTTGAGGTTGTTTTTTGATAGGTTAGTATAAATGGGAGAGGGGTAGAGATAAGATGGGTATGGGCAATTGTAGTTCTAGCTTTTGGAGTAAGAAACTGTTTAAGCCTATAGAGAGAGCCCAGTCTTCTGTTCACTGACTTTATTGTAGTATTTATATGGGTATCAAAGGTGAGGTTGTTGTGAATAGTTACCCCAAGAGTTTGGTGGTAGGGTTGTTGTTTGATGTTACAGTGAAGTGGAGGGGGGAGGACTTTTGTGTAGGAGTAAAGAACAATAGTTTGTTTTTTTGGGGGGGTTAAGGAGGAGACAGCATTGGAGGAACCAGTTCTCAACTATGTTAAATGTTGCTTGGGTGAGGGACTGCAGTTCAGAAATGGATGAAGCAGAGCATATTAATGTTGAGTCATCTGCATATTGTATGCAGGTGGCTTGTGGAGTACTCATGTTTAGATCATTGATAAACAGAGTAGGTTTACTATTGTCTATTTGAATGGAAAAACATTTTCCGTTCAAATAAACGAATGGTAATACTGAAAAAAAAAAACTTACACAATATCGAACCAAATGCTCGATGCATTTGACTTGACATTGTTGTCGAAACCACCATGTGATAGCCATATAGGAGCTGATGTAAATGAAACTCCTATACAGCTATCACGTTTTTGCAGGGGGGGCAAGACCCCTGCACCCCCCACACACCTTCTCTACTTATATATTCTAACTCCAAGATCACACTATAGTGGGGATGTGGATGAATTTCCACTCTCCACTGTACTGCAATCGCCGTGCAGATGGTCGAGTTTCACTTATGCAAATGCAGTTGTGCATTCACATAAGTGGAGTTGACTATCTGGTGCAACAGTGCTTGTGTGTTCGACATTCTGTTTTTCAGCACATTGCAGCTGATAGAATGTCGTTCTCACAAACAATAGTAAACTATATACATATATATATATATATATATATATATATATATATATTTTTTTTTTGCCATGCTTTCCCAAAAATTCTGCAATGTTTTACATTCAATTAACAAATGCATTATCGTGTTCTTTACATTACAACCTTCTCTTGCACAAAGGCTGCTACTCATGGAAAAGCACTTTGCACCTGTGCAGTTCTAAAGTTGGGGAGTAGATAGCACTGCATGGTCCAGAGTTAATAATATATGCATTAGGGCCTGCATCAAGATACTGCCAAGATACTAAGCAAATGACTGCAGAGTAAATCAGAATGGCCAAGTTACGGGAAAGCACAGTACTAAGATACTGCAGCAGGGGAGGATCATAACAGAAAGGCATGTTACTGACATGTCAGATGTTGACATCAAGGGAGTCAAGTAAGGCACAGTTCATGCACATCCACACAAGCAGTGAAGCACTGCAGAGGGACAACACAACAAAGTACTGGGTTCACCACTGATATAGGTGAAAAGGGAACTATAACAGGCAGAGAAAAAACATATAAGAGTAACCATAAGGTATAAGAAATTGAGGAAAGGAAAATAAATCATTTTTATGGAGTAGACACATGAAGAAAAGGGGTTGGTGGGATAGATAGGGAACATAATTTGGATGGTATACATGGAGAAGAGAAGGCAGCAGAGGCAGGCAACCATAAAACACAAATATAGGTTTGTATTAATACAAAAGGTGGGTTAACAATGGATGGACACAGACTGACAAAGGGTGGCAGCTGTTGATGCAGAGGTTTGGACAATGAGGAAGATAATAACACAATAAGGGTAGATATAGGGTAGAGACCATGGAATGATGCCAGATATGCTCAGTGGACAACACTCATCAATCAGTCACCTCCCTGACTCACATCATGGGTAGGCTGCACCTCTGGGGACCTGAAGTTCAAGGCCTGCTGGTTGTGAGATTCAGCAAGTCTCACCAGGAAGTGCTCCACTATGCTGAGGTGATTATCCAGCTGTTGTCACATCTCAGATGACATCAACCTCTGCAGCTGATGCCAGGAGATTATGGAAAACCTCTCCAGGCCATTATGAAAAGGGGATCTTCGGATCTTCCACAACCCCTCCCAAGAGGTGGCCTTATATGCCAAAAGTGATACCACCAGGTCACCTACACAGGGTGAGCTCTGTCCTCCTACTGAGAGGCAGGCTGGATCGCTGGTGACATAATGCCAGTGGCCTTGGTCAGCTCCCACTACAGTGACACCCACTGATCCACAGAATGCATTACAACTAGACATGCACAAGGATGAGAGAAGAACACATTATTTCGCACATACTGCACAAATACCGTGGTAGTTAAACACTGGAGTACTATGTATTGCATACATGCCCTGCTGCCAGGAGAAATTCTCACACCTTCTACAACATCCTGCCATGTTCAAATCATTCTCATCAGAAACTGTTAAAGAAAGTATGTATACCTCAGTGTGTAGGCACCACGGGTAATACAATGACAGGAGAAAAAATTCTTAACAATGCATATCCAGCAGTATCTTTCCAACTTCTCCCTCCCACTGCTGAAGTAGGTCAGGGTAGTACTACTGCAGATCACTGCACCACCATTGGCAGTATTCAGTAGAGTGGGTGATTACAGTGGCATTATTCACCATTCATACAAACTTATGCCAGGCATCAACTTTGCACATATGGCAATCCTTCCTCCAGAGCAGGTATTCAGAAAAATCCCTCTGCAGAAAGAACAAAAAAATCCTGCTCTCCCTAATACTCCAATCAGGAGCAGACATCAGCCTCTCCTGGCATCACAGCACCCAAGCAAGCCATGACCACTACACGGGTTCACCTGTGGAGCAAATCTCTAGCCCCCATGCACTACGACACATTCATACATCATGTGACATGTATCATAGTACAGGAACAGGTTGCTACCAAACCTTTGTAATGCAGTGCCATGGTGCTACAGGTCTACACAGGCTAGGTGCATGAACATGCTAGTCACCTGCCTCCACACAGCCTTACAGAGCACAGCTATTGCCATTTCTATCTGGACTGGGTATCACATTACATTATAGTTGTGATTCAGAAACATTCATGTTAAATTGACTTATTAGAATAACCAACACCCTACAAGGCTCTTATTAGCATGAAATTAAGTGTGGGTGTCATTCTGTAAGAGAATGCTTACAGATGAAATTCAGTGGACTACAGGATTATGCCTACTCACTCCTTAGATGTGAACATATAAATACTGGAAGCAGAAAATACATCTGGTAATTTACCCCAACAATGTATGAGGTGTAACACAGCATAATGTCATGGCACTGTCACAGCAGGCTGCGGTGGTGGTGCTGGTTGTGATATGGGCAATGGACATATAGGGAAGGGCAGGATGGGACAGAAAAGACATGTACCCCCATAAACATAGGGACAGATATGCAACATACCGTAAGGGGTAATGGGATTTCAGGGTGTGCATATCACTACATGGGACCAATATGCAAATGCAAAAAGGGATGTAGGGAGAGCCCAAGCCCATAACAGCAGAGAGTATGTGTGTGTGTGTGTGTGTGTGTGTGTGTGTGTGTGTGTGTGTGTGTGTGTGTGTGTGTGTGTGTGTGTGTGTGTGTGTTTGTGGGGGGTTGTGTACTGAAATGCAGGGTCCTGTAACCAGCTGCAGGTTGGAGGAAATGGGGATAGTTAGATGACTTCTGTAGACTGCCCAACACCCCCATTCACTGATACATATAACCTACAAGTGTACAGGGCTTGTCATTAGCCCCTGAGAGAGGCAATGGAAGACTGGACTTCTGTTGACTTTGTTAAACTTGTGGAGGACTGAAAAGCATATACACAACTTCATGTCATTAATGTTTGGAAGGACACCAAAAGGAAAGTGAAAAAAGTAACTGTTAAGTAAAACAATTTTTGTTCTTAACAGTATTAATATAAAACACTTCATGATACAAATAATATGTTATATAGTAAATCATTTTCAGTGACTGCTGTATGTGATAAAGATACTAAACAAGTACTTTTTTCTTTTTCAGTTTTAAGAAATGTAGGCATTGCTATGTTAAAAGAGAAGAAAGGCTGGAAAAAAGCATGTTTAAGTTAATATGCTGTAATCTTGGTTTACTGAGGTGGGAGAATGGGTGTAAAAGTGCACAGATTATATTATATATGCAAAGTTTACATGTATTCTCTTACTTTTGCATAGGTGAATGTCTGGATTAATGCCCTTGGCTTAATCTAATAGCAATTTATTTGAGTAAGCAGGGGGGATTTAAAACTAAGAGAATACTGTAAAATGTAAAGAAAAGTTTTTTTTTAGCAAATAAATGTTTAAAGTGAATCAGGAATTCTGCACATGGGGGCAGATGTACATTTTTGGAGACAAGCTTACTATAGGGGTATGCAATAAATCTCAAGTGGTCTAGACATTGTTTGCTGAGAGAAACATAAAATAGAGGTACAAGGGTAAGCAGATTAGGTAAAAGCAAAGTTTGAAATTGTTGGAAGGGAATAAGAGATAGAGCTGGTATGCAAATACTTCAATGCATTTATTAGAACAGTGTATAATTTAGTTTTATTTAAAGATAGCCAGTACACTTTTTAATGCTAAAGGTTAATGTCTTCTGAAAGCATACAAGCTGTTTTTCATATCTGTTAGGGGAATAAAGAAAGTCAAGAACAGACAGCAATTAGTGTAAGTGGGAGCACTGGCTGTAACATGTGCCTTAGCATGAAAAACTTTATTTTTAGCTTATGTAATGCTTGTGGGTGTTACTGTTGTTTTGGGACAATTGTTCCTAACAAATGGTGAAACTTCATTATTTGAAGATGTACATAGTTTTGCACATTTGTTTTAAGTTAATAGGTTATGTGGGGTGTTCTGGGATGAGTTTGTTTTTTTGTTTGAAGGTTTTCATTAAAGCAAAAAGTACTGTAAAATGCGACGTATCTTCAAATGGAGATGACAAGAAACAACTGTATAAAACATCAACCTGCCAAACATTTGTGGGTGCATGTAACACAAAAACTAGAAACAGATGTTTAAAAAAAGCTACCAAATATAACTGGCAAGAATAATAACTTGCTATTGTAAGAGCCACACTATCAATATTATTTTAGAAATTGAATGACCTCATAGATATAGAAAAAAGGTAGGAGTATTAAATTAAATTAAGAAATGCATGCTGCAAATTGCAATCCTACATGAGATACATTTGGAAAGGCGTGAACATGTGAGTTTGACAAAGAAATGATTTCAGGATAGATATAAGGCAGAATATCATGGACAAAGAAAATGGGAAATATTTAACCACAACCAACTCAACCACAGCCTAATTACAGGCTTCATTCCAGCAAAGTGGAGAAGCACTATTGTCATCCCCTTGCACAAAGGTGATGCCACTAGTGACCTGGGAAACTATCGTCCCATTAGCTTGACAAGTCTGATCTGTAAAGTCATGGAGTATATTATTGTGGATCTCATAAACAAGGACATAGGAAATCTCCAAACACTCGACCACACCTAATTTGGATTTGTCAGGGGCAGATCTTGCCTATTGAACCTAGTTGACTTCTTTGAGACTGTCACCAAGGCCCTGGATGAGGGAAAGTCAGTACATACAGCTTACCTTGACCTGGCCAAGGCCTTTGACATAATCCCCCACTTGGGCATCATTGAAAAGCTAACACAACTTGGTGTTAATCCCTATCTCTACAGATGGGTGGCTAACTATCTCAGAGATAGGACCCACAAGGTCAAAATAGGCACCATCACCTCTGATGCAGACCTGTCAATAGTGGTGTTCCCCAGAGATCTGTTCTGGGACCCCTACTGTTTGGCATCTACTTCTTAGATGTCCAGGTAAAGACCAAGGACCTTTGGTTTACCAAGTTTGCAGATAACTGTAAGTTGGGTGCTGTCATTGACTCCCCAAATTACATTAACATACTGAAAGAGGGTCTCACAGCTACAAATAACTGGTGCTAAAGTCATGAGCTTAAGTTAAATGCAAAAACATGGCCCCTACTGATTACCACATCAACGGCAACCCTCTAAGCACACAACCTGTGGTGAGAGACCTGGGTACTCAGGTTGACAACAATCTCACATTCGACCATCATGTGGCAGCAGTGTTCAGAAAAGCCTTTTACTTGGTTCATCTCATAAGTAAAGGGATTGCATCCAGAGAAAAGGAGGTTATTACTTCTCTGTACTCCTCCTTCATTAGACCTATTATTGAGTATAATACCCCATTTGGTATGTACCTCTCCAAACACCTGCACCAACTGGAAAGGCCACAGAAATACCTCACAAAGAGAATCCATGGCCTCCAACACCTGTCTTATGCAGACAGGCTCAAATCACTATCACTTCACTCGTTATCATACAGATTGCTTAGAGGTGATCTGTGTCTTGCCTACAAGGCAATATCAGACCCTGCCCTACTAGAGATGCTCCATATCCATAAGTCTAACTCCTCACGCATTACCCGCTTGGGAGGCCTAAATCTAATATGCGACATCAACAAAACCTGCTGGAGAGACAGGTTTGTCTCCCAGAGGCTGCCCTGTCTCTGGAGTAGACTTCCAATACATGTCAGAGTACCTCACTGACCATCTTCAAGTGCAACCTTGATGAGTGGATGGGAAACCACAAATTTGTCCCAGGGGTTCCACCTTTTTCCCTCATTGACAGGTGTGACAGATGCTGACTGAGGTTTCTTTTTTGGGGATAAACTCTTGCCTAGGCTCATAAGGGCCTCAGGGCATTAGCCTAGTAACCTCCTATGATCCTTATGTTAATTGCTACAGGAGCTCCAAAAGTGATAGAAGAGGAAAAAAAGATAATAATTGTGGATTTTTCGTAGTAAGGAGCTACTGGCAAAGTAGGAGGATTATGCTGGCATGTATCTATATTCCACCTAAAACTGCTATTATGGAGCTTGACAAAATATTGGGAGAAATAATCAGCTTTCAGCAGGGATTATTACTTATAAGTGGGGACTGGAACTTGATTTGCAACAGTGAGGATGTACCTGGAAGACCTAGAAGGGAAATATAACGAAAGAGGTAAGATTCATGAAAAATGTATGAAAATATTTAGTATGGAAGATGTGAGATTCAGTAGTAGGAACTCAGGGAAAATTTATATATAATCCCCAAAGTACAATAACTGGGCTGGACTAGACAGAAATTATATTTCATAGGAACACATACAATTAATTAAAAGTTTTGACACACACCCGATAATTATTTCAAATCATGTGCCAATAACAACTAAGGTAAAAATGCAGTGTAATATTGTAAAAATGAGATACTGATGTTTCCCCATCTACCTGATAAAAAGAGAGGACTTTAAGGAATGGGTAGTGGAAATTATTCAAATTTATTAGGGAAGATAGAAATTTCTTCAGAAGTTATAGCTAGTGAGTAAGATACAATGAAAGTGGAGTTTAAAAATATGGTAGAGATAAAAGAAAAAGATATATGGTTAAGAAGTAACAGGAATTATTTAGAGAGGGCTGACAAAGGTTAAAATATTGCAGAATAAGGGGAATCTCACAGAACAAGAAGTGGGCAACTGTAGATTGCTAAAGAGAAAATAAGGGAGTATCTGGATAAAATGCATGCATTTAGAAAGATTGCTGTTAAGCAACTTTTTTTATAATAACTTTTAGCACAATGACTTAGGCAATAGAAAGTAGAAATGGTTGTTGCCCAACTTAAGGAGCCTATAATAAGAAAAATAAAGAGAGAGACTGTTGAGGTATTACAGATATTTTTGAAATTTTATGAAAACTTGTATACAGCAGAGAAAAGTGAAAATCAAGAAAGAGCACAAATGGAAATATTTATGGAAGACTTAAGTATTCCAAGGTTAGAGGTAGACGAAGCTCAACAATTAGCAGTTAAGATAGAAAGAGATGAGATAAAAATGGTGACATACAATCAATGTGCATGAAAGTCTCTAGGAATAGATGGCATTCCTGTGGAGGTTTGGCAGCTAGAAAGGAAGAAAGTGATGAAGATCTCTAAGATTTTGTTTAAAAGTACGTTCAAAGGATGGGAAACACCAACCTCCCGGAAGAAGGCTGTGGAGGCTGTAATACCTAAAGTCAGAAAAGAACAGTCAGACTTAACTTCATATATGCCAATTTCAGTTTTAAACCATGATTGTAAAGTGTTTATGTCTATAATGTCTAAAAGTTGTGTTGACAAAAATTGATAGATATTAGATATGGATCAATGTAGTTTTGTGGAAGGAAGACAAACATTTGACAACATTAACAGAACAATTATGATCCAGAGGGAAGCAGAATGTAAGAAAATACTGTTGTTGTTGGTGAGGCCTGATGCAGCAAAAGCATTCAACAGGGTAAGCTGGGATTTTATGAGCAGACCAATGGAATAATTTGCAGTCCTTGATAGAATAATAAGGTTAATTAGGAGGATATGTGAAGGATTAGAGGCAGAAATTCAAGTGGGAAGGTTCCTCTCTGATAAGTTGTGTTTGAACAGAGGAACCACACTTGGATGTCTTCTTTCCCTCTTGTTATTTGCTTTATATTTAGAGCTGTTAGCAAAGAAAATAAGGGATTCAAAAATTCAATGATATAATGGGTATGGTAATCAAGAAAAGTTGGCTTTATTTGCAGACAATATTGTTTTGTTCCTGATAAAACTGGAAAAGGACAGCTCAGTGTTGTGAAACATTTTGAGACAGTTTCAAGTCTTTTCAGGAAATAAAATTAATGATGATAGAACAAAGGCTACAGCTGTAAACTCTATTACCACACATGAATTTGTTTGTCAATGCCCATATTCATGGGGATACTATAAAATGAAATATTTAGGAGTATGAAATAAAAAGCATTCTGTTGTGGCAGCTATGGATATGTGGGAAGATAATATAAAAACTGAGAAACTGGAAGCTCTTGTTAACGGATATGAATGGCAGGGTACAGGCAGCAAAAATGTTTTCGGTCCCTTTGGTTTTGCAAGTCAGGCATATTTGTATCAATCAGAGGAGAAGTTGTGGACAATAATTAATGAGGAGTTGAGGGATTTTGTCTTGGAGGGAAGGAGGGCAGGGTTGAGTGGGACAAGTTGATCCTTCCAATAGAGCAAGGTGGTTTTGGATTACCTGATTTGAGGGGATATTTTAGAGCTGCATGATTGAGGATCATATACATAACACAAGTAGAAAGCTATAGTTCAGGGTGGAAAGGGATGATAATGAAACAGAGGGGAAATTCAAGAAATAAGGAGAGAGTGGGATTTTGGATGCAGATCCTTGATTAACAACAGTCATACAAAATATTGTGTTCATGACCTGGCAGAAAGTGTTCTAGGAACTAAGCCAACATGAGAATGGAGAAAGAAGATTTTGCCGATACAGATGATTACAATTAGGGGTAGAAAGAATAGGCAAGAAGGGGCAGGAATTTACAGGAGAAAACTGGCAAAGGAGCCAAGGTATTGGGAACAGATGACTTCTAGAGAGGGAAAGGCAATAGAATGGAAAGAGGCCAAGACATTTAGACTGCAGGCTAGAGACTGCCTTCCCTGTTAGGGATATATATCAGAGTATAGGCAAACAGAAAGGGATATTCATTCATGGTTTGGCACCTGTCTCTAATGGACACAGGCAGCCTGTAAATGTTTCTTCTCCCAAGCCACTGTTTAGACTTATCAAGGGTGCGAGAGCTTGTCCTTGATTTGGGATGTATAACTAGGCTTAAAAAGGTCCTTGTGGTCATTAGCCTAGTAAACAACCATGAACCTATGAACCTATTGTATGGTCACTGCTGCAAAACTAGAGTCCAACATAGAGTTCATGCACTGACACTTCCAGTCCTTGGGGGATCTGAAGAATTCTGTCAGGCTTTCTCAACACTGGGACCTCTGCATCTGGTTCTTTCCACACCTCAGTAGCACCAAGCACAGCCATGTTGTGTATGGAGAACTACCCAGGAAGGAGATAGGAGTGACTGGAAATCCTGTTGCAGGACCTTTTCTGAGGCCAGTGGAGTATGCTGGTCAAGCAACCCTGTTTTTGTTTCTCATGGGGAACCTCCCCAAACTTGAAATAGTTAGGAGTGAGAGGAAGGAATCACCCTCAACCAATGAATTTGAGTCCAGGTACGGGACTCCAAGATCAAGTCAAAGTACCTCCTCTTGTAACTACTTTCAGACTGACTTTTTGGTTAGAAAGACTCTCAGAAAGAAGATCTTGAGTCTGATTTTGGGCTCCAGTTAACAGTCATGTGACAGACTTGCTGATTCTCTGTCCTGATGATAAGAGATTTTTCATGGAGCAAAATCTACATGGACAAGTATCATGTGGTAAACCATCAACGATACTAACACCAGGAAAGGCTTCTGTAACTGCATTTTCAGCACCAGTAATATGCTTGGTAGCAGTGCTGCCACTGGCAGCTGTGGCAATGGCAGACCACACCAGGGGTTACAGTACCACAATAAACCTTGAAAACAAAGGCCTCATGGCCAAAGTCAATAGTGGGGTTCTTGGTCCTAAGGACTCAAAATCCAAGAACTCATCTCTTGATACTGAAGGGGATGACATCAGCCTGTTTACAGAACTCTCATTTCAGAGCCCCTAAGTCAAAGGAACCACCAGCACCTAAGGCACTGACACTAAAAGCATCAATCCAGATGGCATCATCAACCTGGAAGAACCAATTGGGTTTGCACTGGAGCCAGTAGGGAGTTTGTTGGCCTTCACCTAATCGGCACCTGAACATGGGCCCATGTGAAGGCAGAAGGAGGTCTTGGAAGGGTACTTTTATGGTGTGGTCACGTATGAGAGGGGGATGAGAGGAGGCCCAAGAACATTTGGAAATTTAGCATGGTCTGGGAGAACTTGTTATAGTTCATGACAACAATGGGCCTAGAGAAAGAAACAGACCTTACAGAGGAAGACCTACATAAAAAGGCTGGGTCAAATCCATCTCCAGCATAGAAGATTCAATGTCTTATCTATGGGATCTGATCCTCAGGCCCAAGGGGTGATGGTCATCAAAGATTTTAAAGAAAATTTTAGATACAACATGATGGAAGTGGTTTATTACCAAAGATGTTTACAGGAAAGGATTTAATCTTAAGAACAGGTCTATATCAGTTCTGTGGAAATCCATTTCAACGAATACCAAAAGAGCAACACATATTAATCAAACCACGAATAGACCGAATGCACTAAACCGCGAAATTTAAAACATCAAACGGTCATAGTCAGCCAACCCCACCACCACCCAAACAAAATAAATAAACCACATGCATACACTAACTAAACCCTACTCCTAACTCTAAAGTAAAGCACCAAAACCCAACTTCTAACCCTACACTAAACCCCACATACACAACTATCTATGCACTATCCTTAACCCCTCCCTAACCTTAAGTTCCGTAACTACCGCACACTTCCCCTACAGAGATATACCCTAACAAAATAAATAATACACATAAATACATTTAACAAAACCCTACTTCTAACACTACACTAAACCCCACATACACAACTATCTATGCACTATCCATAACCCCTCCCTAACCCTAAGGTCCGTAACTCCCACACACTTCCCCTACGGAGACATACCCTAACAAAATAAATAATACACAAAAATACATTTAACAAAACCCTACCTCTAACACTACACTAAACCCCACATACACAACTATCTATGCACTATCCATAACCCCTCCCTAACCCTAAGGTCCGTAACTACCGCACACTTCCCCTACGGAGATATACCCTAACAAAATAAATAATACACATAAATACATTTAACAAAACCCTACTTCTAACACTACACTAAATCTTACATACATTACCTATCTATACACTTACCTTAACCCGCACCCTACCCTAAGGTCCATACCTATCTCACACGTATGGAGTTATACCGCAGATGGGCCAACCAAAACACTTTGACATTTCAGGTTTCGCTGTTTTGGACGTTTGGCATTTACGTAGTTCGAGCAATATGTGTCTATCATTTTGTATTCACGGAAACGGCATTTTGATCATCTGATAGGGAGCCCTTAAGAACATCTTACAACAAACTAACACCAAGGTCCATCTACCTATAACAATCAAATCTTGGGGAACATATAAGTGTGGACAATTCAGAATGTATAAACACATTGCAGAAGGTCCTTTTTTACTGTTGCAATACATGAGCAGAACTATACCAGTTAATAGTCTTTGTTATTCTAACTCCACCGGAATGATATACAAATGTTAGTTTTACTTCAGTATAATAGATCATGACCCTTTTACAGAGGAGGAAACTACAAGAACAAATGCAAAACCAGAGAAGCTACGTGGAAGATAAGTTTAAATGCAGATAAATTCCCTGGTGTAAAATGTATTTGAGAGAGAGAGATGGCTGACAAAATAAAGAAAATAAATTTATACAGAATATTTATATATTAGAAAATGTAGTATATTAATGTTTATCATATTTTTTTCACTTAAAAGTTTATGTATGTAGCTTTTTAAGGTATAGTTATTTATTGTCATTTGACACATTTTTATTCTTTCTATACTCTGTGATTATTTATTTGTTCATTCTGAAGTCTTGTGGATGTTTTAGAATGAAAGAACTACATTAAATTAATTTTGTTGGAAAGTGGTGTTTTTTTGTTTAGTAAAACAATTAGAACCAGGCTTAAATGGGGGTTGCATAAGAACTTGAAACATGAGGGTAAGATCCCATGGAAGAATGAGACCTTTGACTGGAAGCACGAGATATTTTCTGTGAAGCTAGAGAACTTGAATTGCATCCCAAACAAAATTTTGAAATGGCTGCTAGCTGACCCTTGAGAATGGCTGGAACTAGAGTCAAACAGGGTAGCTAGGAATTTGCGAAGAAAATAGGAGTTAAGTAGTGGTCCAGCCCTTGTTGGACTGACCTAAAAGAAAATCTTTTCTGTTTATTCTTATATAGTTCTCTAGTAGACTCTTTTAGGAAGCAGGAATAATCTGAATGACTCTTTTAGGTAAGGTTGGATAACTGGTCATTAGGGTAATTGGAGAAACCATGCAGTTAGTCTGAAGGAGGTGATGTCCAGGGGAGGCTTGCCAGACAGGTGAAATAGTAGATCTGATTAGGGATCTAGTAACCGTGGAGGTTGAGTTAGATAAGGACAATGCACTACAATAAATATTTGCCTGGGCCAGAAAGGAGCTATGAGAATACTTTCAGTTTGCACAGAGATGCTTTCTGTAGGAATTTTGTCATTAATGTAAGGGATAGACATATAGTAGACCAGGTGGCCAAGGGTGGACAGTAGCGTACTTGTGTGTCTGTCTCTGTAGAGGGATGAGGACAAAGTAGGTGCTCCTTTTTGTATTAGTTGAGAAGGCAAATAGGTCATAGCAAGGCTGTTCCCAATAGCTGAAGATTATGTTTACTACTGTGGGATTGAAGGACCACTCATGATGCATCAAAATGCAACGACTGAGCTAGTCCACTAAAAGGATGATCCAAACTGGAATATGCATTTCTATCAGAAGATACTGTAAAAACATCTCCCACTGCCACATTGTCATTTCCTCTCAGTACAAGGGATATGATCGGGTTCCTCCTTACTTGTTGTTGTTGTACCACGCAACTGACATCATCTGTGTAGACCAATAACACACCTTTAGGAAGGAAGTCCTTAAATGTCTGCAATGCTAGTAGGACTGCTCTTACTTCAAGAACATTGACAAGAATGTAAGCCTCTTGTTGTGACCATATTCTTTGGACTATCTTCTCCTCATAGTGCCCCCCCCATCCCAGACAGGACACATCAATGGTAACTGTGGCCGATGGAATGGAAGGAACAAATGTACAGCCTGCTAATATGTGGGAAGACTGAATCCGCCACTTTAGAGAAGTCCTGAAAATTGTGGATAGTCTGATAGAAAACTGAAGTGACTGAGTGGACTGAGACCATTGTACATTGAGTGTCCACTGTAACATTCTCATGTGATATCAGGTGCTAATGTCATGGTTGTTGCCAGTGTGACCAGTGTTTGTACTACTATGGAAGCTGGTGGCTAGTCATATTGGAGACGGTTATGATTTGTAGTCTGTGGGAAATCAGCCTTTGTTCTGGTACGCTTGCTACTTTTGTTGTAGTCTCCATCTCCAGATGACAAGCTATGAAAACTAGGGACTATGTTGGCTACAGATTCAATTTTTCAGTGATTACTGAGATACCCAAGGACTGAAACAAACAGAACCAAGTAATCTCTTGCTGTGATAAAGGATTATTTTTAAGTGCAGGCAGGAGCTCACCAATGAAATATGGGAACAGTTAAAACTATTGCAGCTTGAAATGGGTTACAACTACTGACATGTTCTTGGTGAACAGCGGGGAGCTGTGGTGAGACCAAAAGGAAGGGAAGAAACATGGTAAAGATTAGCTCCCAGCTGAAAGTGGAGAAACTTTCTGGATTACTTCAGTATTTTGATATATAGTAAACATCCCAAATGTCTATCAAGTACATCCAATCCCCATCATATAAGAATGAGAGGATGGACTGCACTATGACCATCTGGAACTTTGTCTTTTTTAAACAGAGATATGCTGGCTGAGATCCAGAATGGACCCAAGTTCCTGTGGCTTCATTGATTCTAAAAAGCATCCTGAGTAGACTTTGGATTTCTTCTGGTCTGGTGAGATATCTTGGATGGCTCTTTTTTGCAGGATTTGAAACATTTTCTGAGATGCTGCCTTTTTTGCTGGGGTCGAATGTTTGGAAATGCAGTCAATTTTGTTTTGGGATGGATATGAATAATATGTTGTAACCTCTAGATATGATATTCTTCACCCATTTATCCTTTGCGATTGACAACCAAGCTTCAGATGAAGAGAAGTATGGCCCCTGACTACCCAGAGAGGAAAACAGTTGGGCAATCCTTTACGAATGATGGAAGGTTTCCCCTGAAAAGAGATCATTAAATAACTGGTTGTGCAGACCCCCCCCCCCTCTGAGATGATATCTATTGAAGAACACTATGAGCCAGAGCCCTTTGATAATCGTATGTTTTACTGCAAATAATCTTTGAATGGTTTCCAAGTGTGCTGCTGTGGCAGACAATGGTTTTCCCTCTTGCTCCCTGTTCATTAAGTTTTTTATATGTTTTGAACTAAATAGAAATGCTCCATCATAACCTGATGATGGACACTCTGAAGTTGTCTACAAAGTCATACAAGTGCAACAATACCTGCCATGCATTCCTATGCCACTGCCAGCTGCCCTAGCTGCTCCATTAGATGCATTGTCAAGTACCCTGACAGACAGATTTGTAATGGACAATACTGTACATAGCTGAGCTTTCACCTCTTTTTTGGTGCCCAGTGTGTTAAGTCTCCTAAAGCAGTTAAGCTAGGTCCCCCTGGAACTTGGTCATGTGAGAAATATAATTTAACATCCTCAGAGAAATTATTCTTCAGACATAAGCATGCTTTCCAAAACAGCCCATTGTCCAGGAAGTCCCTGTTAAGAATGGAGTTTTCTTCTGATATTTCCTTTTTAGTGGCTACTGCAGCTGCAATGTAATCAAACAAGGGACATTTGCTTCACTATGCTGGTTTATGGGGGGGGGGGGTCTTCAGATGTTTTCTGGCATGTAGAGAACTAACTTCTGTCACATAAGGTTCCTCTCCACCATCAGGCCAATGAAGCAATTGATAGGAAGGACCATCGAAGAACTACAGGGGGAGTAAGTGACTCTTGTTCATCCAGGGTAGGAAGCTGATGGGATAAGTCCCATTCCTTGCATCATTTTCATGCTGTCTCCAAAACTGGAGTCCTCATAGAGTTGCAGGGGAATCCTTCCTCTTCATCATCAATAGTGTCTGGTGTAAGTGATTCTGTCAGAGAATCAATGTGCCTCCTTTTATACTGACACTTCCTGAGAACTCTGGAAGGAATCATCTCAGGATTTAGACATATCCTTAATGAAGAATGTATTCAAGGCACTCAGAACCTGATTGTCTTTGTGGCTGAAGATGTGGGCTTGATGACTCAGATGGACTGTTGCCTGAGGGTGAAGCAAAAATTGAGGGAGCGTCTCCTTCCTATATTGGTGGACAGATGATGACCTCTTAAAGAATTCAAATGCTGAATGAACCCAAATGGCACCAAGGATGAACTAACCAGAAATGTCTTCAACTCTGAAGAGGAGGAGGCAGAAGGAACTGAGTGAGGCATCCCTGCCTCCAAAGGGCTAGTCAGTTCTGGGATCAAAATTGGAGCTAACATATTGAGCACTTTGGACCCTGACAAAGAAAAAAGAACAGAACAGGCAACATTGTATCTGGCATACAGGCCTTTGGTTTGGCAGCTGGGTGCAGATATGCAGTTGGCTCCAAAGTTTCGGAGTTGAATGCACTGGATGCATAGACAGTGTCGAACAATACAGAGATCCATCAACATTGACATGGGGTGATCCAGGATGGGTTTTGCCACTGAGAGTGCTGGAATAAGGAAAAAGTGGCATTCTGACCAAATTTCAAAGCCAAAAAACAGGACAGTACTTTATTTCTGCTGCCCTTATTGTCATCTGATTGATTTCTGCCATTTCAGTGGTATTTAAATAATTTTGCTTCTTGTATTTAGTTTTTACTGAAAGCTGAACTGCTGTGTTTCTACAGTCCTCTCACTGATTGATTAAGCACTATGTTCTATCACTGTGCTTAATCTTCTGTTTTCCGTCAGTTTTAACTATTTGCAAATTAGTTATTGTTATAGCAGTTTTTTCTGGTCCAATGTGTGAGAAGCCTAAGAGATAATATAAGTGATTGTTCTCTGGAAGAGGATAAGCTGCTGCTGTTTCTGAGAAGCTAGCATTATTTACTGAAGCCAAAAGTTCTTTTTGTATTGGTTTCTTTAAATTCTTAGCTCAGCTATATTGCACTGAGCTGTGCTTTGCACAGCACTGCACAAACCTTTACTCAAAAGATTCAGGCACTTCAAATGAAGTTTTTTTTCTCACAGCAAATCTAGTTCTAGCCATACCCATTAGCATAATGTGCTATGACACTATCTCTCAATTTGGGATCAAATTAATTTAATGTAACCTGCTTCTACCCTAGTAGAGCACTTCCAGTAGTTAACTCTCATACTATAAATGTTCAATGGTGCCTACTAATATTTAATACTCAGTAATCATAAGTGTTTATTAGAGGGGAAGAAGCATTTATTCTGTACTCATAATGATTTTATTAAAAAATAAGCATTTTGGCAAAGTAAATACCACACAAACACATTATACATCAATGCTTTTCTACACTCTTAGAGTAAATTGAAAGTCAGGCATCTTGTCTTCCCTGAGTTGTCAGCCTGATAGCACGTGGTCTACTCAGGCAATGTAGCAACTGCCTGATGTTCACAAACAATAAACTACTACTTACCTCATCACAAACTACATATGAGAGATACAAATATTTACCTAAGATGGAGGCATCACTCTTACAACAGAACACGGTCTGTGAACACCACAGACCTTCACAGCAGTCCACACAGATATATATAGAAAACTATCATGTACTGAATCTGTAAAAAAAATCATTGCCTAAGCATCCAGTGTTAAGCAAGATTAGGTCTCAGCAGAAAATATACAACACATCCATACCTTAAAGTCACTCACCCCAAACACAGTACAGGAGTGGCCTTTGGTCAACTGGTGCCCTAGGCAAAAGGTCTCCACAGCACCACCCCAGCACCACCCTGTGCCCCCATCATGGTCTATCTACACGATTCAGATTACTGAAAAAGTACCCCTGCTAGAGCAGCGCCCTAGGCAGCCACCTAGTTGGCCTATGCCTAAGGCCGTCTGTGAGTACAGTTAAACCCTTTGGTAATAAAAATTTAGTGGTGATTGGTGACTCCATAGTAAGACACACATAGACTATACTCTCACAAGGTTAAAGAAAAACAGGGTGATGATGAGTTGCCTTTCATGTACCAAGATCTTCAATGTTTCAGGTACCCTCAAAACAGTTAAGACCAACATGTATTACTACAACATGATGGTGGTTCAAGTGGGTGTAAATATTCTGATACACAAAACCATTGAGGGATATGCAGACAGACATTTCCAATCTCTCTACGTGCATGTCACAAAGGTTGGAAAGACTGTGGTATTGAGCAGAATCCCTATTCCCAAAAAATGATGCCAGGATACACCAAAAGAATAACTGTTTTCAACAACTGACTTGATAACTGTGCTTGCATGGGATGAGCTTCTACACAGCCTCACTTGGTCCACTAAGGATGGCTTGCAACTCTCATTCCAGAGCTTCTGCAAACTGGCTAATGCCTTTGTTGTCCCCATGGTGCCTTTTTTTAGGCAGAGTACAGCTATTGGATCTTACAACCAAAGAAACATACAAATCAAGCACCACACAACATCAAGGTGTCAGTGCTCAGTGAGAGGAGTTTAAATAACAAATTGGCTGATCTTAAAGATAGCCCACATTGAAACACATTCATTTGTATATTATTAATGAAACTTAGTTTAAAAGTGCAGAATGCACTCCCTCTATACTAGAGTTTTGTACCTACCACACCATTAGACCAATTGGGAACTGCAGTAGAGTATCTATATTTGTTAAAGGCCATATTACCTTTTGGTAGATTCCTAGAGACCCACAAACCAAATTTATTGATATTCAACTCACTCTATGTAGAACCAACTATCAGATTATAGCATGTTAATGGACCCCTTGATGACCCCCCCCAAAACATGTCTAATTCTTAAACATAGTGGATTAACTTTAAATATACAAAAACTTCATCATATCAGATGGTTTTAGCTACACAACAATACATTTGGAGACCTTAAATGTAGTATATGCCCAAAAGTCCTTGAACAAGAATTCCCTGAATCAAATAGTCAAACAACCCACTAAAGGACAAAATATTCTTAACCCGAACCTTATAGCATCTATATGCACTATTCCACTTGTATACTCATGTCCAGTCAAATGTGACCACAAACTGTGGGTTTATGGTTAATCATTCAATGAAATAACCATCAAATGGTAAAACATCAAAAGCACATAATCGAAAGTCCTTTCATTGAACGTGCACTTCATTGAATCTGTGAGATGGGGAAAGTAACTAGTTGGCCAACACTTTCCCGTCTTACTTTTCCCCACTGTAGTGTGGTTGAAATACTAGTGTTTTTGAGACAGGGAAGTGTTGGCCAACTAGTTACTTTCCCCATCTCACAAGTTCGACGAAGTGCACATTTGATGAATGGACTTTCGATAATGTGCTTTCTATGATTTGCTGTTTAATGTTTATTCTATTTGATGATTAACTATAGATCTAAACTGGTAACTTTCTCTTTCAAACTCCCCAAACAAACATAATGCAAATATCATTGTGACTTTAAAGGCACAAACCTCATAAAATTCTATGATGAAGTCTGAAAGTTGACGTATAACTGTAACTACTCCCCAAATGTTGACATGGCTAGTAGTTAAGCAAAAAATTCTATACTCACCAAGAAAACTGTATTAAAATGACTAACCATACCAACACTAAACAAAATGGGAAGGGTAACAGGAAAACAGTCCAGTGTCCAGACGCATCAATAAACAATGCAATAAAAGGAAAAAGTTTCTTAGAATTTACAGCAAATCTAAAGACTCACAAATCAAGGTCAACATCAAAATCTTATCGAAGGTAATGAAAAATACTGTCAGGAAAACAAAGGCATCACATGAACATGGGCTGGTATTGGAAGCTAAGCATAATTACAGATTCATCTTTACTTATGTCAGGAATGTATGAAATAACACCCAACACTGTCTGAAAATTTTCATAATGGCACTATCTACTTAGAACCTGTGGATATCACAAATATACTAGCAAACAAATTTAATGCAAATTTCATCTCATAGACATATATACAAAACTCACACATCCTTAAGGATCTCATCCCCATCATATTCTCACTAAAGAACATGTGCTAAAATAAAAGTACTCTTCAAAACAAAACAAAAAATGCATCCTCTATGAGATCTGATATCATACCAGGCTACCTGCTTGACAGCACTAAACATGCAGTAGTGGACCTTCTACAGTTATTCAACCTGACCTCATCCACCAGCTTTGTCCCTGAAACATGGCACACAGCAGTTGTGCTGCCACCTCACAAGGGCAACTCAACCGTGGTCCCTGGAAATTACAGTTCAATCAGCCTTACGAGCCTCAGCTGCAAGGCCATGGAATGGATCAAAACTGATGTGATAAACTACAGTATTAAAAATCTTATAAGACTTGCTTCCCACCAGTTTGCCTTTGTTAAGAGTAGATCCTGTCTAATTAATCTGTTATTTTTGAGAGGGTAACACAAGCTGTGGACAATGGTCACATTGTCCACACAGCATATCTTGACTTCACCAAGTTATTTGATACCATTCCACATCCTAACATAACTGACAAGTTAAATGCACTCCAAATTGATCCTATGTAGTTAAGTGGATTGCAAATTGGCTGAGGGGCAGGGCCCACGCAGTAAGAGTGTAGGCACATCTGCAGAGAGTATGAAGGTAACCAGTGGGGTCCCTCAGGAATCCATACTAGGACCTCTGCTATTTAGCATATAGTTCTCTGATCTCCAAATCAAAAAAAGACATTTCTGGTTAACCATCTTTGCATATGATTGTAAACTGGATGTCATATTTATATCACTTCCTGATCAGCAGAAGCTACCACATGAACGTGCATATGTTAACAGCTGGTGCTTAGAACATAGCTAAAACTAAATGCTAAAAAATGCAATATTGTTGCATTTGGTAAACAAGCCATCCACTCTGCTTATAGTATGGAAAACACCCCTATCCAAAATTAAGACATTGTAAGAGACCTTGAAGCATGGGTAGATAATTCCTTCTCTTTTGGCCATCATATTGCAACAGTGGTTAGGAAACTCTTCTGTTTGGTACATCTAATTGCAAAATATATCTCCTCTAATTCTAGAGATGTCCTTACTCCTCTATATTCCACAGTGATGGGATTTAATTTACTAGACATATGAAGAGTAAACGTATCAAGCAGTTGAAGAGACCCTAAAGGCTCCTGACAAAAAGACCACAGGCCTGAAAGTCTTGAAATACCAAGAGATACTGAAGGCTTTATTCCTCTATTCAGTGTGCCATAGGGTTCCAGCAGTCTAAGATCTCTCACATCTCCTAAAATCAAATGTCTAGTGACTACTAGGACTAGAGATCTGAACCCCCTTCAGCAAATAAAAAAGCATGGTAGACAGAATTATCATATGACTACCCATCTCCTGGAACAAACATTAGTCCCTATCAACCAATGTGACATACTATCCTCCTTTAAAAAGGAAATAGGCGATTGTATTGGAATTGAAGACATGTGTGAATGGGTGTACCTTCATTGAAGGTTGTGCGTCAGGGCTGGCAACCCGGTACGTAAAAATCTACTGCCAATCATTAGCGGACCGGAGTTCCGCTGTGGCGACCCCTAACTGGGAAAAGCTGAAAGATACAACAACCCCAGCATCACTGGCCTATTGCTCCCTGAAACAAGAGGTAAAGTCTAAAGCTGGGTACAGGAAAAGTGTCAGTGACCACCTGACCCAGTTGCCTTGTATTTCCATATGCTACCAGAAGAGGGGTGCAGGGGAAGGAGTGATAGAAAATAGGAGGTGGTGCGTGTAACCTATCAGCTGTGTATGCAGAATGGGATGGGATAATACCCATATCTATCTGAGTCTTGACAAATGCCCTCTTCATTCAATCCTAATCAATTTCCACTACACTCCTGGCAGACCTGGAGGACCTAAATGGAAACTTAAGAAGGCCTCAAGCCTATAAACCTGGAGATCACCCTCTCTGGGGATCTGCTGTTTGCTTGAAGACTCTTTATGAGGAGACATATCCAGTATAACAATAGCCACTGTGTAAACAGATGCCACCACCAAAGGTTTTTGAACAGATTAATCTCATAATCTTGCAGAAGAAAGTAAAGATGCAGGGAATAGCTTGATCATTTTCCTAGTCAGGGAAGTAGACAGAGTGATTGAAGTGTCTCTTCTTCTTTAGCCTTTTCCTTTCCTTTTTCTTTGTTGCCTGTCTCTCTGGGAGGGTGCACTGTGAGCCACATCTTCCACTGTAACAAGGAGAAGGTATTTCAAAATGAAGTAGTTTTTTTCTATGCAGAATGGATCTGGGTCCAAAGAACTTACAAATCTCACATTGAACTTGTGAGTTCTCCATACCCAGGAGCAAACACAAACTCAAAGCTTGTGTGTGTCCTGAAGAAGGGTTTTGTACCCTTAGTTTTTGTGTGCACTTGCAAAAAAACAAAGGTTTCTCTCCATGGCAGAAAACTGTACATTTTTATCAAATACAGTGTAACACTTATGTGATTGCTAGGAAAATAAGAAAAGGAAGCAACTCAAATAGGGCAGAGAAACATAGGATATAAAGTTATGAAATGTTCCTGCCAGGAAAATTTGTAAAAGTAACTGTAAGCTTGGGTTGGCTTCAGTACATGAAGAGAGGAGAGGAGAGACTTGCTAGAATAAAATAACTCAATAAATGAGTCTAAAAATACCACATTTTAGGAAAGGTAAGTACAATTATGACAAATATCATGGAGCTGAACAAAATTAAACAAAATGTTTCACTTGTCTGACCAAAGCCAATGTGCACTGAAGGATTGCATCTGAAAACGATGATGTCAAATGAGAACTGAGGGATAGAAGGGATGCACAGCATCACAGGAGAGGAGAGGAGCTTGAGTGTTGAAGAAACTTCTGTGTGGAAGTTTCTGGGTTGGAACCATGATAAGGTTGGATAGCCCAACAGTTGAGCTGGACAAAGAGGACAATTTAGGATCCCAGCAGTTATTCATTAAGCATTCAGGCATGAATACTATATGTTACCTAGGGCATCTAAAAGTCCTGTCTCTCTTCTCTGTCTCCCACAATCTCCTACTGGGTGATCTATGTCTGACCTACAAAGCTGTAAATGACCCAACCCTGCTTGCTTTACTACATATCTGCAAATGTGGTAGTAATGTAACTACAAAATCAAGAGACCTAAATCTGTACTGTAACATAAACATGACTTGGTATAAAAGATATGTCTCCCAAAAAATCCCCCACTTCAGGAACAAACTCCCACTTTTTGCAAAGCACATCTCTTACTATCTTCAAATCTAACATAGATGAATGGATGGAAAACCACGCATTTACCCCAAGCCTCACTCCTTCTATCGCTTATGGACAGAGGAAGTAATTAGATGGCTGTACCAGTAGGACTGCAGTGGCTAGGCTTCAAAGCACTTAATCGGTCAATTGCCTTGTAGCACTTTACGAATCTGTGATCCTATTACATCTGCTTTATGATTTAGCAACAAAAGAGATGTTCCAATAGCTGTTGCTCAGGTAATTGAAGGCTTGGAAAGTCTTATAAACATAAGTGTTTTGTTGTTTATTATAGGATCTGACATGACAAGAAGGTGACAAGAGACCGCTATAGGTTAATACTGTTTAATTTTAAATTATATCAGACGAAATGTAAAATATTCATCACACCTCCGAATTGTATTAGTCATATTCTAACATTAGAGAGGCTGAAACTTGATTCAGCAAATGTCAGAGCAACTGTACCAATGCTAAAGCCAAAAGCAGAGCCAGATCAAGGTCAAATGGGGCCCTAAGGAGGGTACTAGATTGGGGCTCCCCCACAGAGCAGCCCCTCCTGTGGCAACCCCCCCCCCCCCGTAGTAGCCCCCTTCCCAGCCATTCCAGTATTCTACTACTTGGCTATTTCTCCCCAGTTACCATAAACACTGTTCAAGCCTGTCAGTGTGCATACTGCTTTTTTATTTACTTCTGTGATGAGTACAGATATTGAAATAAAATAGCACAAATACTAACAGCCATTTGCTAAAGAAACAAACAGTCGTACAATGAAAACAGACAGCATGAGCAGTAAACTTCTCTGCCCTTGAAACTTATATTCATTGAAATGGCATTAAAACCCTCATTCAAAGAAAATGCATCTGGCCAGTGGAGGATTAAGTTTACCTTTGGGCCGTTTTCAACCCATAGCCTCCTTGCACACATTTTTAGGGCCATGCATACATGTATGTGCTCTTTGATTCATCTTTCTGATTGTATTAAATTATATTCCTTGCATAACAGTGAACCACTTTTTAGAATGCATTTTAAATTTGTAGTTTTGAAAATTATTCCAGTAAGCAATGATACAAAATATATGAACCAATAATGACAAAACTACCCATTTCAGAAATTTTCAATCATAAAAGGCCACTCAGACATCTGTCATTAAAATCCACCAATATCAGTCAAGCACAGCATCTGCAGCAGTAAACGTCATCCAAATAATTCCAATATTAAAGAGATCTGTAACTAATGAAGAGGTTACTACTGGCAAAAAATTGACATTTCAGTGTTTCAACTACAAATTCAGTGTCTGCTGCCCTTGAATTATTTGCCTATATAACATTAAAAGAAATTGGTAAGCTGGTAATATTAAAGTAGGGAATGGTTGACAAACCGACAAGTTCATAGTTACTAGGCATATCATACAAAGGAGGACACACTCAGGAGCCTAAAATAATGGGGGACAAAGGCCCAAAAATAGGGCCATATTTCAAATAGGGCTCTTATAGACTTAGAAAGTTGCTAGAATAATAGGATTTGTCTGGCATGCATGTTCTGACAGATATGAAGTCTGAAACTCAAATATGACAATAGTTATTTCAATTATCAGTGATTTGCCAGAATAACCACAAAGTTTATGAGGAATAGGCCAAAATATGAGGCAAAAATCTGGACATTTGAGAAGTATGCATACCTATCCTACCTCAACCACTCTCAACCACTTAGTCAAGTAATCTGGACAAAGCCTAAAATAATGGAGATACAATGATCCAAAATAGAGATAGATTTTAAATATTGCAATTTTTAACTTAGAAGGTTGCTAGAATAACAGGATTTGTGTTAGCATGCATTTTTCTGAAGGATATGAAGTCTGAAACTCATAGATATAATCATTTAGTGACATCAATCTTCCATGATTTGCCAGAAAACCATAAACGTTATGAGGAATTGGCTAAACATATGAGGCAAAAATCTGGTCATCTGAAAAGTATGCATATCTCTCAACCTCTTAGTGTAAGAAATCTGGACAAAGCCTAAAATAGTGGGGATACAATGGCCCAAAAATGAGGATAGATTTTAAATATTTCTCTTTTTAACTTGGAAAGTTGCTAGAATAACAGGATTGGTGTTAGCATGCATTTTCTGAAGAAAAAGAAGTTTGGAACTTATATATAAATCATTATTTATAGGTTCATAGGTTCATACTAGGCTATCTGCCATAGGGCATTTATAAGCCTAGCCAGAATGTGTTTGGCTTTCGCCACCCATTTTAAATTAATTTTGCTATGCCTTTTTTTTGAGGTTAGTATACTGTGCCTCTGTCTAACAGTGACACAGAAGTCATACCCGGGGTAAACCTACAATCTCCCATCCACTCATCAAGATTCCTCTTGAAGAGAGTCAATGAGGGACTCTGCCTAACCTGGACTGGGATTTTATTCCAGAGTGAAGGGAGCCTCTGGGTTATGAATCTGTCCCTCCAGCATGTCCTATTTATTTCAGTGCTGAGGTTCAAGTCTCTCGAGCGTGTAGCTTGATAGGATTTGGATTTTCTGAGGTGCAGCATGTCTATTAATTCCGGGTTGGACATGGCTTTATACGTCAGGCACAGATCACCTCTGAACAGGCGGTATGCCACTAAGTAGAGCTGGAGTTTCTTTAACCGGGCAGCATATGGCATCTGTTTGAGCCCTTTAATCCTCTTGGTGAGGTACTTTTGGGGTCTTTCCAGTTGCTGCAGGTGTCTGGTAAGGTACATCCCAAAAGGGGCATTGTACTCAATTATGGGCCTGATGAGGGATGAGTAAAGAGGCACAATGACCTCCCCTGATCTAGATGTGAATCTCTTCATGATTAGGTGGGCTATATAAAATGTTTTTCTAACCACTTTGGCCACGTGGTTGTCAAATGAGAGATTGCTATCAACTTGGGTCCCCAGGTCCCTAATTACTTCTTCTGTACTTAATGGATTACCACCTATGTGGTAATTTGTGGGCACTTTGTTTTTGCCAAAGGGGATGACTATACACTTTTAGCGTTTAGCTTGAGGCCATGGCTCTGGCACCAGTTGTCTGTTTCTATGAGGCCCTTTTGGAGGATGCTTGTGTCGGCTGGAGTCGATTATGGCGCCCAGTTTGCAGTCATCTGTGAACTTGGTCAGCCACAGTCCTTCTGTGTTGGCCTGTACCTCCAAGAAATATATACTGAACAAGAGAGGTCCCAGGACTGAGCCTTGTGGGACGCCACTTGTAACTGGTTTGGAGTCTGACATGGCTCCAGCAATTCTAACCATGTGGGTTCTGTCCTTGAGCCAGTTTGCAACCCATCTAGTGACATAGGGGTTTATATTTAAGCTGGTGAGCTTATCTATAATGCCCGAGTGGGGTATTGTATCGAAGGCTTTTGCGAGGTCCAGGTAGGCTGTGTAGACCACCTTCCCCTCGTCAATGGCCTTGGTGACTGTTTCAAAGAAATCAACCAGGTTTAAGAGGCAGGATCTGCCCTTAACAAAGCCGAACTGGGTAGGATCCAGTGTCTGTAGGTCCCTAATATCTTTATTTATGAAGTCCATGATTATCTTTTCCATAGCTTTGCAGACCAAGCTAGTCAGGCTTATGGGGCGATAGTTTCCAGGATCCGTTGAGGCACCACCTTTGTGGAGAGGGACCACAGTTGCTGTACGCCACTCTTTGGGTACATATCCTGTAGTAAGGCTGAGATTGAACAGTAGTTTTATGTTTGGGTTTAGCTCTTCTTGGAGTTCATGTAGGACGCAGCCCGGGACACTGTCTGGTCCCATTGATGCTGTGTTTTTTGCTTTGGAGAGGGCGGCTCTTAATTGAGCATCCAAGATGTCAGGAGGGCAGCACTCTGCTGGAATAGATATTTGCCCTTTTGGTGGAGAGGGGGGGAGAAGTTTGCGCTGAACCTGTCAGCTAGGATGTTGGCAATGTCTGTGGGTTCGGTGTATTTTTTGTCATTTTGGACTAATTCTGAGCATATCTGGGAATTACCACCCAGGTTCCTAACATAACTAAAGAAAGCCTTGTGATTATCCTTAGTGTTCTGTGCAATTTTTCTCTCGAAGCTGGCCTTAGATGATTTTATGAGTGCCCGTAGTTTTTTGCTAATACTGATCAGAGATGCCTTCCCTTTCTGGAATTTTGCTCTATCATTTAGTAGCTTCCTCCTTCTATTGTATAGCTTGTTTATGGCTGGGGTCCACCAGACAGGATGTCTGCCTTTGGAGGATTGGGTCTTGGTTTTATTTGGGATTTAGTGACTTCAATCCTCTGTGAATTGCCAGAAAACCACAAATTTTATGAGTAACAGACCAAAATTACGAGGCTAAATCTGGACAGTTGAGAGGTATATTGAAACACAGACATACACACATATACACACACACACACACACACACACACACACACACACACACACACACACACACTCACCGACCTTCTCTCTGCTCTCACACAGCAAAACAGACACCTTCTCTCTGGCACAGCAACACACACACTTCCTCATACAGAATGGAACCACTAGTTTAAATTATATACATATATATATATATATATATATATATATATATATATATATATATATATATACACACACACAGACTCTTTATCTCTTATACAAACAGAATGGCTAGTTTAAATAACAAACACACATACACTTTCTTTCTCATACAGAAATGGAACAGCTACTTTAAATTACATACACTCACATACACATACATACGTACACACACACCTCTCTCTAGTTTAAATTACACTTTTATACATACATACATACATACAGATACACAAACTTACCTTCTCTCTTAGAGGAACGGCTAGTTTACATTCCATGCATACGTATTTTCTTTTTAATGTATTATTAAAACAAATGCTTAAGCCTTCTGGCCTAAGTGGGTTCCCCCAGCCATGGTGCCCTAGGCAACTGCCTGTGTCACCTACTGCTGGATCTGGCTCTGGCCAAAAGACATGCAGATATTACAAAAGTTTCTAGGTATAGTGCAGTATCTTGCAAAATTTGTACCTAATATGTCTGGCTATGCCTCTAAGAAAGCTGTCGGAGCAAGTAGTAACCTGGGAATGAGGTATGAATATGAACTGAGTTTTGAAACACTAAAGATGTTAGTTACAGATACACCAGTGTTAAATACTCTGATAAGAATATACCAGTTGTGTTACAAGTAGACACTGGTCAGCATGGATTTGGAGTTATGAAATTACAAGAGAACAGATTACTTGTGTATGGATCCAGAGCATTTACAGATGGACAAAACATAAAAGATCAGCAAGAAAAGGAGCTGTTAGCCACAGTGTATGGGTGTGACAAATCATGTATATGGTAAAAAAATCCAGGAAGAAACTGAGCACAAACCCTTGCAAATTATATTAAAAAAACTCTGTACAAAGCAGCTAAGAAATCACAAGGGATGTCACTTAAATGTGACTTGACAGTAACATACAGACTAGGCAAGGAACTACACTTAACAAATATGCTAAGTGAAGAACATCTAGCAGGAAAGCATGAAGAATTGCTAGATTAATTATGGATTCTTTAGGAAGAATGACAATTCATTAAATGGTACCACATACAGTGTAATTCCCTAACTCCAACTCCCTAAATTAACCACTCTGATCATGTTTTCTCACTCACCCAATGTAGTGCAAGACTGAAATATTGTAAGCACCTAAGCATTTTACTCTTTCTTGGTGACCCACAGGGATCAGTGCTATGCCCCTCTCCGGTTTTCATTATTTCTTAACGATGTCACAGAAGACTGTCCCTCATTGAGCATCACTTTACAGTGGATATAAAAAATGTGTACACACCCCTGTTAAAAGGCCAAGTTTTTGTGATATAAAAAATGAGACCACAATAAATCATTTCAAAACTTTTCTCACCTTTAATATGGCCTATAACCTGTACAATTCAATTGAAAAACAAACAAATCTATTAAGGGAAAAATATAAAAAATAAAAAATGTGCAATACTCTGGTTGCATAAGTGTGCACACCCTTAAACTAATACTTTGTTGAAGCACCTTTTGATTTAATTACAGCATTCACTGTAACACTTATTCCAAAACTAGAATATTTAATACCATTGCTAGCATTTCCCTCCTCTTATGATACTCAGAGGCTTCAGACTGCAGAAAACAAAATATGCAGATTTGCCCTGCTTGCTGGACCTCATACACACCACTGCATCCTACTTAAGAAACTCAAGTGGCTATCTGCCGCTGAAAAGTCAACATCTTTGAGAGGTATATTGAAACACAAACATACACACACACACACACACACACACACACACACACACACACACACACACACACACACACACACACACACACACACACACCTACCTTCTCTCTGCTCTCACAGCAGCACACACACCTTGTCTCTGGCAGAGCAACACATACACACTTTCTCATACAGAATGGAACCACTAGTTTAAATGATATACATACACACACACTTTATCTCTCATACGAACAAAACGGCTAGTTTAAATTACAAACACACATATACACACACTTTCTCTCTCATACAGAATGGAACCACTAGTTTAAATTATATACATATATACACACACACTTTATCTCTCATACAAACAGAATGGCTAGTTTAAATATCAAACACACATACACACACTTTATCTCTCATACAGATCTATAAGCAAGAAATAAAGTTACTCGCCTCTAGTGAGAAGAAAATTTCAACTCAGAGAGCAGTCCTACTCACTAAGAAACAACCAAGAGAATGTTGTTTCCCTGAGTAGACTACCTTTCAAAAACAGTTATAGGAGAATGTGCCTTTTGCAGACTGGGCCTTGCTCTATGGAACAAACTCCCAGCAGGAAACAAATGTCCAGAGTCACTTCACAGGTTTAAGGCATCCCTTGCTGAACATCTCCACAGTGAAATAGCATGTAAATACTTTGGGTATAATTATTAGCAAAGATCACTCATCCCTGACCCTAATCTATGCCCAATATGTTAATCTGCTTTACACTCTGATATGATTTCTTACTCATTAATCTAATGTAAATAGTGGATATATTGGCTATACTCTGGCAAACATTCATCTCAGTCAAGCATTCATGCATTGCATCTATTTACTTGTCAGTGAAATTAACAGCCTTTACACCTGTATGCATATGTGATTTCTGTTTGCTCCTTATCCTCACATCAGTGCAATTTCTTTAACTATATTATGCTGGTGTATCAGAACAGATATTTTTGTCTTCAATGTCACCCCCTATATATTTGTCTTCATCGATAATACCTTACTAAGATTACTGTCCTGAAATTATATAGATGTCTTCAATCAAAGTATAAAGCTGAACAATTTATGGAATTCTATTCAATCAAATGTAAAGATTTCCACTTAAAAAACTACTTTATGAATTGAAAGTTCTGTATTCTGCCCTATGGGCCAGGGTCATGGCTGAAATTGAACTTTGGACCAGCTCACTCACCCAGTTAACAGACAGTAAATAAATACATTAAAAAAACAAATAAAATAATGCTTCCCTTTCCTTTTCATTTCTTTTCTTTTTCTGGCGGGCGTGTCTTTCCCTCAGTGAAAAATATTGCGTTTTCCTCTGTGTTACCTGCAGGATTAACTGGTTTGTTGTTCTACAAGTTTAACCTAGTCTGTTCTGTTATTCGCAGGTTAGGTACCAGCTTCTTATGGTGGACCCAATAAAGCAGAAAGATTAAATAGAATTTCAGTGTTGTACTGACATTGTCTTAGATATGCGCTTACTGAAAGAATTTATGAGAGGTTGGCCTGGAAAAAAACAATCAACAAATAATCAATATTATTTTTCTTTCAAGAAAGAAATAAGAATGTATCCAATGCTTAATGCTCAAAGCTGACAAATATATCTCAATCAGCTGGGAAGACAAATGCTTAGCAGAATGTGTGACTCCAATATGGAAACAGTAAAGTGCAAAGAAACAGCAAAAAAGGATAATACATTGGCCAGGAATGTTGACTCAAATAAAAAAGTAGTACAGAGTTACACCATATGCAATGCATACCATAATAATTCAGAAGGAGAGATGTAAGTGAGCAACATATTCATCTGTGGAGTGGAGTGGGCACAGATTTGTAGTTCAAATAAGCAATGTATCGCACAGACACAGCAACTGCAAATGTAATTAATGCACTAAAGTTCAGATCCTCAAGGAGGAAATATGTAATGTCATGTCTGACAACAGTCTACAATATAAAAGATGATCTCAGAAGATTTGTACATATGTCAGTATATAATGTTCAGTCCACTCAGTTAGACAAAACATAAAAAAGTGACAAAAACTAGTCCAAACAGTGGGTAGTCTCATGGAAAAAACAATAACAAAAGCTATGAGGATTGTCATGTTACGGTTTTAGAGTTTAGGACTACTCCATTTCAGGGCCCTAATTTCTTTCCTATTTAGCTGTTATGGGGCTGAAGGTAGAAAAGCAAATGTAATATTTTCTGAAATTATTGATGCCTGAAAATAAATATGAAGTAGAGGAAATACTAGAAAGAAACAGAGATGGAAAAAGTGCAAGAGACTACCAGATCTATAAGCAAGAAATAAAGTAAAAATATATGAACCATGGAAAAGTTTGCCATTTGAATCTGAAGTGAAAAACATTATAAGTGGAACTACAGATATCTGTATAAGAGAAATATGTTAACATCCTGGGAAGGTGAACAACTAGAAGTCTCACAAGCAGTACTATTACAAGAAAACACAGAATGTGAGAACTATGACAGCCAGGAGTTGCAGAGCAATTGTGAAATTCTTGAAACATCAATCACTGTACTTTTTATACTCATATTGTAAAAATAAGAAATTTACATCAACAAATACCCATAAGTAGCTCCAGTGGCACAGAGGGATAGAGTCCTAACTACAGCCCAGATGACCCAGGTTCAATTAGTGACTTGGGCATTTGACAGAGTGGCATGGAAGGATGGGGGTGTACTCAACTTGGAGTGGGAGGTGATTACATAGGTATTCCCTTTGATGTCCTGCCAGAGATGGGGGGTTGTATAGGAGAGGGTCTTGTATAAGAGGAAACAAAGTGGGAGTATTTGTTGAGTTTCTTGTGGAGGGATTCCAAGATATTGTGCACTCCCACCTCATGACACTCGCCACATAGGGATTAAGGAAGGGGAAGCCATGGGTAGGCCTAAAAGGACCCCTACAAACAGATGTAGGACAGCATCACCATCCCAGTCTAGCCTTAGGATCCACATCTGTCCCAGTCAGGAATTTGGTGATAGCCCTCCGGTAGAGGTAGAGAATGACTGATAGATCCTGGCACTGGACATTGGGCACTGGGCATGGCTGTCGTAGGGAAAGCATCATTCAAAATGACTATCTGTAAGGTTTTTGAAATGATGGAATTCATTACTTGTTCTAGAGAATGGGTGATTTACCTTGAGGTATGCATTTGGGACACTTTTTATATTAGGGAGACATCAAGACCATTAAAACTGAAGCTTTAACTGCATTTAAGTGATTTTATTAGGGGGTAGGAAGCACAGTGCTCTGTTGCTTCCTAGAGCACAACATTAGAATGCAATTTTCAACTTTACTAGTATTGACAGGGTTGTCTCTTCATCTCCTAACAAATTTGATACATTGTGTCTGTCCCATGCTGAAGAAAAAAGATGACTTCAAAACTTAAGAGCTGGGTGTTGGCTTGAACAACTTTGATACATTTATTTAAAGTGGTTGATGTTTATTTTTTGTTTTGTAATGGCTTATATCAGCAGTGAATTGATGTATGCGTTTTTGATATACGTTATTTATTGGCATAATATAGTTTCATTATACATATGATATTGTTTGTTGCACTTTTACTATGATTGTTGAAGCATATTTGATTAATTAGATTTATTCGTGTATTAAAAAATAAGCACTACCAGCAATTTAGTGATTTGACCGCTAGATGTCAACACTAGCATGGAGACTGGATTGGAAGACAGGTACATTCACAATCTGTAATTGATTCATTTATTATATTTTTTGTGGAATATAAATAATTGGATTAGTTGAGGGAGCATATATGTATACATTCTGTACTTCATATGTTTTAATATCTAACATTAATATGTTTATTGGATGGAAACCTTTTTTGCTGTTTTCTGGTGGTGGACGTTTATATTATTTCCTTTTAGCTGACAGTGTGTACTGTGCTCTCTTTGCTGGACTGTGTGTGTGTGTGTGTGTGTGTGTGTGTGTGTGTGTGTGTGTGTGTGTGTGTGTGTATATATATATGTACTATTTACATTTGCAATCATTAGGCTTAGATTTTTTTTTTTGTTGTTATTCATCGCTGATGAAATTACACAACATTCTATGTTTTTGTGCAATTGTACAGGTTATGAATAGTAAAATATTGATATATATATATTCTATATATCTATATCTATATATATATATATATATATATATATATATATATATATATATATATATAAATATATGGCTTCACTTTACAATCTCAAAATACTGAAATCGCAAATTTCAGTATCTCGAGACGAAAGTACCGAAACCACAAAATGACAAAACCCCATAAAACTGAACATCACAATACTAAAACTTCAGAATATCGAACTTTCAGTATGTGATGCTCTGATTTAAAATACACCCTCCACCACACAAGCAAACACACATACACCTTCCCCCCCACATGACAACAAACCAACAAAACACACAAACACACAAAAATACAGATCAAATCCACCTAACCTACACTCCCCCGCTACTTATATATATACAAACTCCAAGGTCGCACTAAAAAGAAAAAGACACTAAACTCACTGCTACACTCTAAATTCCTGTTGCACAAACACACATTACATATGTACAAACATCACTACTTTCAACACTTACACACACACACTCTTACCTACCTACCCTAACCTACACTTAAAACTTCCCAACATACTCACATGCACTCAAATCTCTACCCAGAACCCTTATAAAAAAAAACCAAAAAAAAAAACCCTGAATCTCCAGCAGCCATCCCCATATCCCAGAGCACACTGCACCTTACAGACATAGTAAACCACACATCACATAACGCACCACCACAACCGCGGATTCGGCATTTCCAAGTTTGGTCAAATGCAGTTTCAGGCAACTGCACTTTCGACACTTTTGTCTCGAGATACTGAAATCTGAGATTTCAGTATTTTGAGATTGTGAAGTGATACCATATATATATATATATATATATATATATATATATATATATATATATATATATATATATAAACATTTATTGACATTTGATTACTGGAAAAGTCCAAATGGTAGGTGTCCATTTTCAGTGAAGGCCATGAGAGAAAAGCTCTAAAGTATTACAAAAACATTTTTTTACAATCTTCAAAAATAATAGAAAAACATCTATAGTTTAATTATTCCAAATTAGATACAATGTGAAAACATTGGCTAAGAATGCATACATATATACATACATACAAATATTTCAAGCATGGGCATTAATGCTCTTCTAGCTTGCCAATATACCAAAACACTTGTTCCCATAATAAGTGTCCAGGCTGTTCTTAAAAATACCTAAAATAGTACTCGCTTTAATGTAATTTCGTAGTCTGTTCCATGCATCAGCTACTCTGTCAAAACCAGTTAGTACACTTCTCTTTCCTATAGAATCTTCTACATAGGTTGTCTGATGAGTCTATAGTATTTTTTGATAACCCCAAACATTCCCAGAGGTAGTTGTTCCTAAATGCCCTATATATTGCATAAGATCTCTTCTTAGATATCTGTAAGAAACACTGTACAAGTTCAGATATTTTAGTAATTCTTAATAACTTAAATTTTCACATCCATGGATGCCCTTGGTACGTATCCGTTGTACTCTTTCCAGTTTACTCATGCTTGTTTTCTTATAGGGTTTCCATATTGTTATTAAATACTGAAGTTTGGGTCTAATGTAACTTAACAATGACTTCATTTTTGATTTCCTAGACTTTATAATTCTTTTTAAAACCTATAGTTCTATAACTATCATTAACCAATTGGTTGATATGATTAGAAAAACTCATTGCTGAATCTACCCATATACCCATGTCCTTAACTCATTAACCCCGAGTACCTTCTCATGGTGCATCTGTGCCTAGCACCGAGCGCGCCATGAGAAGATACTAATTGCAAGCTTTTATGCCCGAGTGCCTTCCACAAGTGTTGGAAACTATATTGTACATTTGTAGATCAGCTTAATGTGAAACACACTGAAATCGTAACTGAACTTGTAATTTATCTTATGCAGCTACGATTCAGTGTGTTTTTACATTTGTCTTACATTTAACTTTAATTAGAAAATCTACTTAGAAAGTAGTCGCTAAAGCAAGTGGTGGCAGCCAATCGGAATCTTGCATTCCAAGCCACCACTTGCATCACATCTCCACCCCCAACGTGAATTTCTTTTGTTTTCCCCCAAATAAATAGAGGGTCCAGCAGCAGGTCTTTCCTTTTCTTCTGCAAATATTTGTCGATTTTACCTGCTGCTGGATCCCTCAAAAGTTATTTTTCACACATCGCTGGAGCTCAAAAGTTTGCGGTTCAGCTTTCCTGCTTCGGATTTACCATTCAGCTTTGCCGCTGTTTATAAGGTAAAATTTGAAAGGTAACCCCCCTATATGGCATTCGGTGTTTTGTGAGACTTTTGAATGTCTTGGTATTATGCATGTACAATGTCTTCTGCATTACTGAATTTGTGACAGACCCTTTCAACTTCGAGGAGCATGAATGTTTTAAGACCCCAAATGAGGTGCATTCCTCATAATGAGGTACTCTGGAGAGGTATGACCCTAAGTTGGTAATTCCGATTGCCGCATTTGGTTTGCACTTGCCTAAGTTAATTTTTTTTTTTTTTGTTTTGTTTTTTTTTTTTTTTCCCCTTGTGGTTCGGTGCATGTGCTGCAGTCCTGTCAATCCGCTAGAAACATCGTAGCTTTTGGCAACATGAAAAGTTGTTTTTCTAGTTGCTCTTCAGGAAGGTGAAACTTGTGCCGAGTGCCTGCCGCTAGCAGTGTGGTGGGGATGGTCTGGTTGTACCTGGTTCTAATAATAGATGGCAGCAGCTTGAGTCCATTTTAGTAGGTAGCCCGCCAGTAGGTAAGGCGCTCATTTGGTCACCGAGCCCGGCTTCCCAAAACTGTCCTCATAAGGTCGGCATCATTCCGCGCTTGTCCTAGCAGTCTGTGTTGGTACTCAGCTGAACCAAGTCTTATAGGCTATGGGCAGCTTATGTGAGACTTTGCTCTATAAATCCTGGCCGCCTTTGTACTTCATTATTTGTCTCGAGAGAATGCTGGCTTGAGAAAAGATCGCCGCGTGTTGAAAATGATGTCTGTATGGTAAACAATGCCAGGCTGCTAAGGCTGTGGATTGTAAGTCAGGCGTAGTTATAAGAGCAGTTTAGAAATGTTTGATGAGCAGGTTATACGATTGGCGAAGGACGCTCATGGGATATATGTGCACATTTTCGCTAAATGTCATTTTAAACGCTTCTTCAAGATGCATTTATTTTTATTTATTTATTTATTTGCGGCTCGTACTTCTCTCCAAATAGTAGACATTATTTTAAACTAAGAGCTATGGGGGGAGCTATGGGGGGGGGGGGGCCTCCTGACATCACAAGTGCCTTTGTGTATGATTCACTAATTGAAAGGCACCTACCCCAGATACGATTGACAACAGCGATGTCATCATGATGCACTCTTTCCATAATCTTCATTTTGCAAAAGACACCTGTATTGTAACAGACACACACACGGTGTTTTTTTTGTGCCTCCTGCCATATCGCTCAACTGTTTAGAATTTCGTACGATCTCTGGATTTCTTTATCATATTTGTGGTCTTTTCTTTGTAAAAATGTGTAGTTTTCTGGCAAATCATTAAGGACTGCAGTAGCTAAATAATGACAAGACATTTGATTTTCGGGCTTTGTATCCTTCAGGAATTGCACGCTCCTGCAATCAATGTATGTTGTTCTAGCAGCTTTCTAACCTTGTAAGATTTCACTTATGTCCCTGATCTTGCCTCTTTGTCCAGAATGTTGAACAAAGAAATGAGAGATATGCCTCCCATTTCAACAAAGTATGATTCACAAGTTCAGTTCATGTCTTAGCTTACTAATGTTAAGATTTTTTTCTGCTAAAACAATAATAAAAGTATCTGTATTTTGAGTCCCTTATATTGTCGTATAATTTTAGTTTGTGTTAATTGTAGACCTTTGGGAACATACTGTTGAGACTGTAAACGGAACTGTGGGTCAGCTTAACCTGCTGCTGCTTTGTTGTAAGGTATAGAACTGCACCTCGTGTTTTTCAAGGCTAGTGGAAAAAAAGTAAGAACTAGCTAGGTCTCTTTTTTTTTTTCCTCTGTCAAGCAGAGGAAGTAAAACAACTCTTCCCAGGTCTAATTATCTAATGTGTCATGATTGTGGATTGGTAGTCAAAATCTGTGTTTCTTCACTGGCTGTAAAAGTAGTAGATACTTGGGTATGTGTTTAATGATTTGCATTTTATGATGATTGTCATGCATTTTTATTTATTCCTTCTTTCCTGTAATGATATGGTCATTCTAACAGGAAGTTTCCATTAAAATGCATTTTTAATTATGCTAACACTGACCTGGTGCTGGTAACTGGTTTGTGTTTGTGCTGTTCATTGAGGCTTTTTGACTACATATTTTCCTTGTAGGGTGGAGATGATATTTAGGATACAAGTATTGGGGTAAAGTAGATATTGTTGAAAGAAGGGTAGGTTGTTAAGGGATGTGGTTGTTCAGGCTGTTCAATGGAGAAGAAAGGGTCAAGACAGAATAGGACAAAGATAGTTTTGCTAAATGAGAAGAATAAATTCAAGGTAAGATGTGGAGAAAGCTGATATTATTAAGCTCGAAAGACCTTCTACATTGCCCACCTGATCATGAAGGAATTCACATCCAGATCTAGTGAGGTAATTGTTCCCCTGTACTCTTCACTTATCAGACCAATGATCGAGTACAATGCCCCATTCGGGATGTATCTCACCCGACATCTGCAGTAATTGGAGAGACCCCAAAAGTTCCTCACCAAAAGGATAAAGGGACTCCAAAATCTGTCATATGCTGCCAGATTGAAGAAACTCCAGCTCTATTCAGTCGCATACCGCCTGCTCAGAGGTGACATGTGCCTGACATACAAGGCCATGTCCAACCCGAATTAATGGACATGCTCCACCTCAAAAATCCAAATCCACCAAAACCACTAGAGCAAGCGACTTAAACCTTAGCACGGATATAAATAGGACGTGCTGGAGGGATAGATTTATCACTCAGAGACTCCTATGCTGTGGAATAAAATCCCAGTCCATGTGAGGCAGAGCACCTCGCTGGCTCTGTTCAAGAGAAATCTTGACCTGTGGATGGGAGATCGCAGGTTTACCCTGAATCATCTCTGTGTCACTGCTGGACAGAGGCACAACAAACTAATGGGCACAGTATTTTTCATATCAGGGGTGGCGTAAGCCACAAAAATGTGGGCTAGGCTTATAAATGCCTTAGGGCAGATAGCCTCGTATAAACCTATGAACCTATGAACCTATTGTTATGTGCATACAATGCCTTAGCACTTGACTAGTACGTGAACATTAATTGCACAATGTAATGTAGAGAGCTTTTCTCCCCGGGCTTCCACTAAAAGTAGCTATTCTCAGACTCGTATGCGTAGTGGTTGGCGTTCCATTTATAGGGTTTCTGAGTGGAGTTTGGAACAAGTCGCAAGTAATGTTTCAGTATGTTTACACTACACATTACTGAGTCGTTTCTTTGCCATGTACGCAAGAATACCATGGAACGACTAATACTTTGGGCACAGTTACCGTTACTCCTTTATCAAGCTCGAGTTGTTGATTTTCACGCTGACACAGAAGCACACCTCTTTGGGATGGGAAGGCGGCACTGACAGTGTAAGAGAAACTGGTTGTATATACATGATATAGTCGGGTAAGACAATATAAGGAGGATTAAGAAATAACGGAGTAGAGAGCTGAAATTTCATAGGTGAAGAAGGAATTCATCAGCGGGGAGCTGCACAGTAGTACATGACAGAAAGATGATAGTATCAGAGGATAGCTGTTTGTTTTAAATCCTGGGTGAAGGCAGCCCAGATTTCTAGTAGGTAAACTAACTATTTCAGATATGCAGTGGGTGTAGGAACAAACTGTAGTGTTTTCTTTATCAACATTTAGCCACCTATGAAAGGGCATTGCTACAAGAGTTCGCATGCTACCTCATTCGCATGGTGTTGTGTTACTCAAACTTGTTTATTCTAGATTACGTTAGCTTCTGAGTCAATGAGTAGGTGGTTCATACAAAATAATTACTGTGCATAGTGAAGGAATTCATTGTTTTAATTTACTGTCTTGTGACCCAAATTAAATAAAGCCTGGATCTGATAGTCCAACTAGGTAAAGGAAACCTGTGGCTTGGTGGTGGAACCAGTCTGATGGTCTGACTCCTACATGGTCCTGTTCATATTGAATCTTCCCTTTTTGACTTCCTGATTTTGAACTGGTATAGTTCTAACATTTGAGTATGTTTATATCTAATGATATATGTATGACGCCCATTCACTTTGTGGTAATTTAGAGCAATTTATTGGTAGCTGATTTTGTAGTTGGAAATCCTGTTCTTTACCTTCAAAGCACTGAATGACTTGGTAACCTTTGGTTCAGTAATAGAAATGGAGTGTCTGAATAGTTGCTGCCAGCTGTTTCAATTTTAGCTTTGATTTTTGCATTCTGGTATAGAAATTAGATGTAAATGTGTGTGATTATGTAAAACTATAAAAAACATTTGAACTAGAAAGCTTCCATAAAGCAGCTAGAACCTCTGAATTGGTAGATACACATTGAAATATAAAGTTCTTTGCTAGCAGCAACCTCTTCAGTAGTTACAGATATCTGTGAAATTATTCAGATGACTTCTACCTATGCAGAGATTGTGCATGTTTGGAAACTAGTTTACAATGTAAATCAAGATAAGTAAGTACATAGGGCTGCTGAGGAATGCCATGAACAAAGTTGGTTGTATAACTAATGAGGACGAGTCTAGCAGTATATATTTTGTTACTTTCCATCCTAAAGTTATAATTAGTGTTTAAAATTTGCTTATGGAGACCTCACTCAATGTTTGCTGTTTATTATTGTTGAAACGCTAAGTCATATTCACTTTTCCCGAGTAAAATGTATGGAAATGAGTATATTTTCTGGTTGGCTTACTGTGTGATCAAGTTTTGTTACTTGTAGAAAGTCAATAAGACCCAAAATGTTAGAAGTTTGACAAAAGCTGATCCTTGATGTAATCCCACCTCCACCGCATCTGCCACTCACACGCAGACTCACTGCTGTCACACTACCCTTGTACATATCCTGCACCACTTTTACACTCCCGACTTCCTCATACAATACCACAACTCCTCTTTAGGCACCCTGTCATAAAATAAATGGTTTATTTATATTAATAAAGAGGAATATTACAGAGGAAGATCAACTGGCATGGCTCTGACATGTACTAGATACTGTGACATGGTTTTGATGTTTACAGTGCAACTTTACTGCTTTGTGCCATGCTACTACTGCTTGAGTAATCAAGTTATAGTAACTGTATAGCTGTTGTGTGCACACACAAGTGCCCAGAAAATCCAGGATTTACATTTAAGCTGTTGAGCTTGTCCATGATGCCAGAGTGGGGTATTGTGACAAAAGCTTTAGCCAAGTCCAGGTAGGCTTTATGGACTGCTTTGCCCTCTTGGACTGAGACTACTGTTGCTGTGCGCCATGATCCATGCATTCATGGAGATGTACATAGAAAGCATTTGTGAAGGATTCTGCCTTGTGGGATGTGATTTCCAGTGGCCCAGTGGGATTAAAGGATACCGTCTCAGTTGTAGGAAGTGTAAAGTCAGCTTTTGAGAAGTTTTTCATTGTAGTCTTTGTGTTGGGGTGGAGGTGGGATGTGTATATCCAGGGTGATTAGTTTGTGGTCAGATCTCACTAGTGAGGGGTAGACTTCAATGTGGTGCACTTTGTCTTCATGTTTGTGATGATCAGGTCTACTATAATATCTCCCCGTTTTGGAGAGGTGACTAGCTGTTCCATTGCATTTGAATTTATGAATTCCAGGAACCTTTGGGCTAGGGTGTTAGTTAGTAAGTTCGTGATTAACTGTACTTAGACGTATTGCTTCATGTCATGATTGAAAACAATTATGCATTTATACTGGACATGAGTCTACTCTGTGCTGCAAGAGAAACACGCCATTTCTAGACTCCTGAAATGTGAATAAAGTCCGAGCATCCTGGTTGCTGGTTAGTATCTTACCAGGGCATCTTTTTTAATCTTTTTTTTAATAGATTTTACCTGAATTTAGAGAAAGCCAGCTCACCTAAAAGTATTGTGACTTCTATTGTGACTTCTAGTGTTGCTGATCTGAGTGAGCAGAACTTAAACTCCTGGTGCAGTTGTAATACATTTATCATTTGTTTAGATACGAACATCAGAACTAAAGCTTAGATGCATGTAGTGCAAAAAATTTTAATATTCAATTAAATTAAATTACTAAAGGCTATACTGATCTGTTATTTCTCCCTTTTGTTTGTTCTTGGAGAAAGAAGTAATCTGAGAGGGAGAGAGGAAGCGGAAGGAGATAAATGTACATTGGTGATGCAGTCTTAGGTACTACATTTATCTTATTTCATTTGCAACCACCCCAAACATAGTTTATCGAGGCACACTATACAAAGCCATGCAGGTCTCACCAGAGTACAACCCACTTTCCCACATGTGATAATGTGAACGGTCTTTATTTTCTAAAGTGTAACATACCACTTTTTTCCAAACTTAACAGTTTTAGGAGGGAGGACTGAGCTCACCGAGGCACAGTTGAAAGGTATGGAAGGAGATATTGAAATGTTTACAGTTTGCTTGCTGAACTGTGACTGCTTTGTATTGTCACAGACATTCACATTTCTAACCAAATTCCATACCTTGAACTGCTGGTTTATTTGCTTTCCATAGCATCTCTCATAAGCTTTATCTATCAAACAGCATAGAAGTGCATAGAGAAAAGCAACTTTTCTTTCTAGAATCCAACCCTGTAACAGAACCTAGATTTCCTCTATGCATTTTGGAGAGAGGGCCTTCACCCTGACTTGAATAGATTTTGTGATTATAACAAAAGGTAATGGTCTTGGACACTCATTTGAAAATGATCCGTTTTGAAACAGACTGTCCATTCCTACCATCACAAGAAATAAACAATTGCTCCAGATATTCTGAATGATTTCGTTTTGCCTAGAAGTTACCCATGTTATTACTTGCTGACTACTACCCGCATGGAGCAATGTTACATTTTGGGAATTTTTCTGGCCTTTGTCAGTAATGTGTGCAACTTGTGTGGGAGGAAGGGCTAAGTGTTATACTATTTTACTGAATTACTGTCTTACATAACAGCTGCACAAGGAGATAATGATTACCTACTCAACAGGTGATGTGCAGCAATTATCACCTGTGTCAGAGCATGCATACCTTTCCAGTAATGAAAGGCAGGTCATTATCACCTTAGCAATAAGTCATTTACAATATAGCACTGAGTCATTATCACTTTTCAGGTAAAACTATCAGGAGCTGTCACTGTTGTTCACATAAGTACAACTCATTATCACATTGATGAATGCACAAGCCAGATTGTGTTTTTTTTTCTCTGCTTCTAGTCATTGCAAGCCACCCCCTCCATTCTTCAAATACCTAGCCTCTGCAACCCCTTATTTTATATATATATCTATCTATATGTGTGTGTGTGTGTGTGTGTGTGTGTGTGTGTGTGTGTATGTATATGTATATATATATATATATATATATATATATATATATATATATATATATATATATATATATATATATGTATATATATATATATCTGTATTTTCACTTATAACATACAGATATAAGTATCCATGTAGTTCATATCTTTGTGAATTAATGTAACTGAACCACATATAATGAAACAGTTGAATGTGTCAAACTAGCACTACATACTGCATGTGTTGCTTTTCAGCTGCCTCTGTGCAGGTGAGTAACATTATATTGTATACAATTCTGTTTTTCAGCTTTGCATTCACCCGACATCACACCCCTCAGTGAAGATGCCATCTGTTAAGAAGTTAACCGCCGTTTACGGGCGAGGATACTGATTCAAACAGTAATACCAGTGGGTCCGAAATGGAATTGGATCTTGATGCACAGCGTAAGCCAAACCAGAGTGAGGATGACGATTATGATGCCGATGATCATATTCCACTGGCACGTCTGCGTGAGAAGGCTATTACTGCTGATAAAGATGCTCCTGTCCCAGCGATTCCTGACAGACCCCTACCCTCTAACCCCGAGCTCACTACTCTTGATGTAACTGACCACGACAGTGAGGATGACATGCCACTAGCCCAGTTAAGGTATGATGGCACACACAATAGTGGTCAGCAACTTGAATCAGATTTTGACACAGAGGATGAATTGCCTCTATCTGAGTTACGGCACGGACGTGGCCGAGTGACAGACCTTTGCAGTCCCAAGCCAGGCCTAGTGCTGAAGAGGAAGCGGATATGCTTCCTACTATACATGAGTTCAGGCGTAGTCTACAGCAGGTTTATTCAGATGGAGAAAGTCCACTGGATCTGAGCCAAGTAGCTGCTTGTCAAGCAAGGATCTGAGTGTGCCACAATATGGAATTTGTGCGAGTACTCCACTCAGTAGTCAGTACAAACCAGTGGGTAATGTCACTGATCACAGGGTACCTTGCATTCAAAAGTCTGGGAGGCTAATGAAAAGGCACGGCGATCATGCCCACCACGAAACTTATCATGGGAGAAACGCCTAACACCAGTTCACATTGATGATTTTGTGTGTCCAGTCGGCCCAGTCACCAACCTGGACTCGGACAGCACAGAGGTGGACTTCCTCAATTTGATGTTCCCAGAGGAACTGTATTCGCTTATTGCTGATGAAACTAACCGCTATGCTGCACAGAGGCAGGCTGCAGCAGGCAAGGTTGATAAGCGGTGGAGTCCAGTTTGTCCTGGAGACATACGCACATTTCTAGGTGTCAGAATATACATGTCTATTGTACATGTTCCAAAATACAGGCAGTACTGGGAAACGCACCATCTGTATGGTCATTTCCCAATAGCAGAGTACATGACCCGGAGAGGTTTGAAAAATTCAGCAGTATTTTCACTGCAATGACAAAACCTCAGACGACCACAGGGTTCTGTGGGTCATGACAAGCTCCATCATGTACGCCAATACTGGATGCCGTGCTTCATGCATGTAGGACACAGTATAATGTGCATCGTGAGGTGGCAGTAGATGAAGCCATGGTCGGCTTCCGTGGACGCCTGACATTTAGGCAGTTTATGCCTGGCAAGTCGGAGAGGTATGGCATTAAGGTATGGGTGCTAGCTGACTCACATAATGGTTATGTGCATGAATTCCAGGTATACACTGGAAAGGCAGAGCAGACCACAGACGTTGGACTGGCACACAGAGTTGTGGTCGACCTAACACGGGGCTGATTGGAAAGAAGCATCACATTTACTTTGACAACTTCTTCTCATCTGTCCCTCTGGCACAGCAACTGCTGCAGGACGGTCTGTACTGCTGTGGAACCATGCGCACCAATAGGTCTGGATGGCCTGTAACATTCAACCGACAAGCCATTGGTAAAGCGCCTCGAGGGTTCTACAAGCAGCTGCAGAGTGGACCATTGCTTGCAACTGAATGGAAGGATAGCAACCCAGTATTTCTGCTGTCAACCAATAGTAACCCAACCTTGGCAGTCTCCAGCATACGCAGGAGACAGCACGATGGAACAAAAGCTGCAGTGCCATGTCCACCAGTTGTAAACATGTACAACACGTATATGAATGGGGTGGACCGAGCAGATCAGCTCAGGACGCAGTATCCAACTGCTCGAAAGGCAAGGAAATGGTGGCTGTACTTGTTCTGGTTCCTATGGGATGTGGCCATAGTGAATGCTTACATTTTATTTCGTGAGAGTGCTAGCCACCGGCAGCTTTCACGTTCTGGCCATTTTATTGCGGCAAGCCAGTTACAGTTTAGAAGACACCTAGGCATGCACCTCCTGACCAGCTACAAGAAGAGGAAAAGATGCATAGAGATTACCATCCCAGAGCCCATGACACGATTTGAAGAAGGCTCACACTTTCCAGTGAAATGGCGAAAGGCACGATGCAAAAACTGTGCCATCAAGGGAAAACGTGCTGAACCATCATGGGGATGCCCGACCTGCAAGATTAACCTATGCATGGAATGCTTTGGTGAGTACCATGGCCATAAGAGTCTAGCAGACTGCTGACAGCAGTAAGATGTGCAGAGCACACTATACATCAAAGTTGTGACCAGGCTGTTGGGTCCATTGCTGGATGGGCACATGTAAAGAGAAAAGGCAGAGGTAAGGCAGACTGCTGACACTGAAGGAGGTCATGAGACCATAGTGGTATCAGCAGTCTGAGTGGGCAGCCGGCACAGCTATGGGACACCACAGATAACCAACATCTGGAGCCCCATGCCTGTCCTTGGCGTATTAGTGGAGCGGTGGTCCTTACCCTGCTTTTTCTCTTTACATGTGCCCTGGCTGGACTCCCTTGTCAGTGTCTACCCATGCTTTATTTCAGATAAGGTAAGACTGTCTTCTGCTGTTCTGGGAGTCACTGGAAAGGGAGCAGCCACAAACCTTACGCTGTCCCATCGCCGAATATTGTATTTGCTGGTTGCATCACAGGGGGCATACCCAGCCAGCATGGATCTTGTGAACCACCGGGATGGCAGTTGGGAACCTGGAGACTCTACAGCACAGTCCCGTAGTGCTGCTGTCCTTGGTAAGCATGGGCTTGGGTGTGCCACTGATGTAATGCAAAAACATGCAAACAGACACAGCCTGGGTCAGTCTTGGTCTTTTGACATGTTGCCTTGATGTAGCTCTCCACTCAGACTTCCTCCCTTCAGGTGTAGTCAGCGTATGTATGTGAGAGTAGTAAATGTATGAAGGTCAGGACAGCAATTAGTGAGTTACTTCAGTCCCTCATCCCTTAGGTCCATTGCTGGATGGGCACATGTAAAGAGAAAAGGCAGAGGTAAGGCAGACTGCTGACACTGAAGGAGGTCATGAGACCATAGTGGTATCAGCAGTCTGAGTGGGAAGCCGGCACAGCTATGGGACACTACAGATAACCAACATCTGGAGCCCCATGCCTGTCCTTGGCGTATTAGTGGAGCGGCGGTCCTTACCCTGCTTTTTCTCTTTACATGTGCCCTGGCTGGACTCCCTTGTCAGTGTCTACCCATGCTTTATTTCAGATAAGGTAAGACTGTCTTCTGCTGTTCTGGGAGTCACTGGAAAGGGAGCAGCCACAAACCTTACGCTGTCCCATCGCCGAATATTGTGTTTGCTGGTTGCATCACAGGGGGCATACCCAGCCAGCATGGATCTTGTGAACCACCGGGATGGCAGTTAGGAACCTGGAGTCTCTACAGCACAGTCCCAGAGTGCTGCTGTCCTTGGTAAGCATGGGCTTGGGTGTGCCACTGATGTAATGCAAAACAAGCAAACAGACACAGGCAGGGTCAGTCTTGGTGTTATGACATGTTGCCTTGAAGTAGCTCTCCACACAGACTTCCTCCCTTCAGGTGTAGTCAGCGATGTATGTGAGAGTAGTAAATGTATGAAGGTCAGGACAGCAATTAGTGAGTTACTTCAGTCCCTCATCCCTTAGGTCCATTGCTGGATGGGCACATGTAAAGAGAAAAGGCAGAGGTAAGGCAGACTGCTGCCACTGAAGGAGGTCATGAGACCATAGTGGTATCAGCAGTCTGAGTGGGCAGCCGGCACAGCTATGGGACACTACAGATAACCAGCGTCTGGAGCCCCATGCCTGTCCTTGGCATATTAGTGGAGCGCGGTCCTTACCCTGCTTTTTCTCTTTACATGTGCCCTGGCTGTGCACCCTTGTCAGTGTCCACCCATGCTTTATTTCAGATGAGGTAAGACTGTCTTCTGCTGTTCTGGGAGTCACTGGAAAGGGAGCAGCCAAAACCTTACGTTGTCCCATCGCCGAATATTGTGTTGCTGGGTGCATCACAGGGCATACCAGCCAGCGTGGATCTTGTGATCCACCGGGATCGCACTTGGGAACCTGGAGACTCTACAGCACAGTCCCATAGTGCTGCTGTCCTCGGTAAGCATGGGCTTGGGTGTGCCACTGTGATGTACTGCAAAACATGCAAAAGACACAGCCTGGTTCAGTCTTGGTCTTTTGACATGTTGCCTTGATGTAGCTCTCCCTCAGTCTCCTTCCCTTCCGTAGGTCAGGACAGCAATTAGTGAGTTACTTCAGTCCCTCATCCCTTAGGTCCATTGCTGGATGGGCACATGTAAAGAGAAAAGGCAGAGGTAAGGCAGACTGCTGCCTTGAAGGGGGTCATGAGACCATAGTGGTATCAGCAGTCTGAGTGGGCAGCCGCACAGCTATGGGACACTACAGATAACCAGCGCCTGGAGCCCCATGCCTGTCCTTGGCATATTAGTGGAGCGCGGTCCTTACCCTGCTTTTTCTCTTTACATGTGCCCTGGCTGTGCACCCTTGTCAGTGTCCACCCATGCTTTATTTCAGATGAGGTAAGACTGTCTTCTGCTGTTCTGGGAGTCACTGGAAAGGAGCAGCCAAAACCTTACGTTGTCCCATCGCCGAATATTGTGTTGCTGGGTGCATCACAGGGGCATACCAGCCAGCATGGATCTTGTGATCCACCGATCGCACTTGGGAACCTGGAGACTCTACAGCACAGTCCCATAGTGCTGCTGTCCTCGGTAAGCATGGGCTTGGGTATGCCACTGTGATGTACTGCAAAACATGCAAAAGACACAGCCTGGTTCAGTCTTGGTCTTTGACATGTTGCCTTGATGTAGCTCTCCTCAGTCTCCTTCCCTTCCGTAGGTCAGGACAGCAATTAGTGAGTTACTTCAGTCCCTCATCCCTTAGGTCCATTGCTGGATGGGCACATGTAAAGAGAAAAGGCAGAGGTAAGGCAGACTGCTGCCACTGAAGGAGGTCATGAGACCATAGTGGTATCAGCAGTCTGAGTGGGCAGCCGGCACAGCTATGGGACACTACAGATAACCAGCGTCTGGAGCCCCATGCCTGTCCTTGGCATATTAGTGGAGCTGCGGTCCTTACCCTGCTTTTTCTCTTTACATGTGCCCTGGCTGTGCACCCTTGTCAGTGTCCACCCATGCTTTATTTCAGATAAGGTAAGACTGTCTTCTGCTGTTCTGGGAGTCACTGGAAAGGAGCAGCCAAACACCTTACGCTGTCCCATCGCCGAATATTGTGTTGCTGGGTGCATCACAGGGGGCATACCCAGCCAGCGTGGATCTTGTGATCCACCGGGATCGCACTTGGGAACCTGGAGACTCTACAGCACAGTCCCATAGTGCTGCTGTCCTCGGTAAGCATGGGCTTGGGTGTGCCACTGTGATGTACTGCAAAACATGCAAAAGACACAGCCTGGGTCAGTCTTGGTCTTTTGACATGTTGCCTTGATGTAGCTCTCCCTCAGTCTCCTTCCCTTCCGGTAGGTCAGGACAGCAATTAGTGAGTTACTTCAGTCCCTCATCCCTTAGGTCCATTGCTGAATGGGCACATGTAAAGAGAAAAGGCAGAGGTAAGGCAGACTGCTGCCACTGAAGGAGGTCATGAGACCATAGTGGTATCAGCAGTCTGAGTGGGCAGCCGGCACAGCTATGGGACACTACAGATAACCAGCGTCTGGAGCCCCATGCCTGTCCTTGGCATATTAGTGGAGCGACGGTCCTTACCCTGCTTTTTCTCTTTACATGTGCCCTGGCTGTGCACCCTTGTCAGTGTCCACCCATGCTTTATTTCAGATGAGGTAATACTGGAAGGGAAGATGTTCACTGGTTCAGAAGGGATGGCATTCACCTAACTGAGGAGGGCATTGCATTCTTCTTGACCAACCTCCACAATGGCGTGAGGAGAGCCCTGCATGATTGTGAGAAGAATGGAAAACACCCATGACCAAGCTGGACCAGTATAGTAAGTAAAACACTATTATGAAATGTGTTATGTAAAATTTATTTCTCTGAGCTTGGCAAATAACTGTTATGGAAATTATGATTTTTTCATATTTTGGTGAATAGCTTTGCAAGGGAGCATCTGAATGTGCCAAGTAATATCTCATTTTGAAGACAGTATTGCTGGTTCTAATATGGTAAAAGAATTGTGCCAGTATGTTTGACACATGTGCAGAAATCAAAGTTTGTTTGAGACTTATGGTTATGGAAATTATGATTTTTTCATATTTTGGTAAATAACTTTGCAAGGGAGCATCTAAATGTGCCAAGTAATATCTCATTTTGAAGACAGTATTGCTGGTTCTAATATGGTAAAAGAATTGTGCCAGTATGTTTGACACATGTGCAGATATCAAAGTTGGTTTGAGACTTATGGTTATGGAAATTATGATTTTTCTGATTTTGGTAAATAACTTTGCAAGGGAGCATCTGAATGTGCTAAGTAATACCTCATTTTGAAAAGATTATTTATAGTTCTAACATGGTAAAAGAATGGTACCGTATGTTGTACTCATAGGCAGATAACAGAGTTTGTTTCTGACTTAGGTTATGGAAATTATGATTTTTTCATATTTTGGTAAATAACTTTGCAAGGGAGCATCTGAATGTGCCAAGTAATATCTCATTTTGAAGACAGTATTGCTGGTTCTAATATGGTAAAAGAATTGTGCCAGTATGTTTGACACATGTGCAGAAATCAAAGTTTGTTTGAGACTTATGGTTATGGAAATTATGATTTTTTTTCATATTTTGGTAAATAACTTTGCAAGGGAGCATCTGAATGTGCCAAGTAATATCTCATTTTGAAGACAGTATTGCTGGTTCTAATATGGTAAAAGAATTGTGCCAGTATGTTTGACACATGTGCAGATATCAAAGTTGGTTTGAGACTTATGGTTATGGAAATTATGATTTTTCTGATTTTGGTAAATAACTTTGCAAGGGAGCATCTGAATGTGCTAAGTAATACCTCATTTTGAAAAGATTATTTATAGTTCTAACATGGTAAAAGAATGGTACCTGTATGTTGTACTCATAGGCAGATAACAGAGTTTGTTTCTGACTTAGGTTATGGAAATTATGATTTTATTCATATTTTGGTAAATAACTTTGCAAGGGAGCATCTGAATGTGCCAAGTAATATCTCATTTTGAAGACAGTATTGCTGGTTCTAATATGGTAAAAGAATTGTGCCAGTATGTTTGACACATGTGCAGAAATCAAAGTTTGTTTGAGACTTATGGTTATGGAAATTATGATTTTCATATTTTGGTAAATAACTTTGCAAGGGAGCATCTGAATGTGCCAAGTAATATCTCATTTTGAAGACAGTATTGCTGGTTCTAATATGGTAAAAGAATTGTGCCAGTATGTTTGACACATGTGCAGATATCAAAGTTGGTTTGAGACTTATGGTTATGGAAATTATAATTTTTTCATATTTTGGTAAATAACTTTGCAAGGGAGCATCTGAATGTGCTAAGTAATACCTCATTTTGAAAAGATTATTTATAGTTCTAACATGGTAAAAGAATGGTACCTGTATGTTGTACTCATAGGCAGATATCAAAGTTTGTTTCTGACTTAGGTTATGGAAATTATGATTTTTCATATTTTGGTAAATAACTTTGCAAGGGAGCATCACATTGTGTGAAGTAATGCATCATTTTGAAGACAGTGTTACTCCTTACAACATGGTAAAAGAACTGTGTCTAGGCACTGTACACGCACAGATATTACAGTTTGTTTAGTCTTGTACAAATATGAAAATTATACATTTACAATACTTCTCATTATTATGCCCATATCTTTGCGAGGGAGCATGGTAATCACACAAATGATGCGTCATTTTGAAGCTGACATTCAGATGCACAACTTCTACACTGATATGTAGGCTCTGTCTGTTACAGGTGATGAGATATTATGCTTTGTTTATTTATCAATTATGAGAAATAATATACTAATCATATTTCTGTGAATATCTCATGAAAGGAGTGTCACACAGTTATGGTTAAATTATCATTTTAAAGCTGACATTCATACTAACAAATTAAATTCAAATTGTATGGGTCTGCATGGTACATAGACCAAGATATTGTGCTTTGCTTTTCCAAAAATTAAAATTGCACAATATCAGCATTCCTTGCCAAATATTTCATTATGACTTTGATATGCACTATCAATATTTACACTGTTGGAAAGGTCAGTGTCTGCTGAACAACTTTCGCGTTTAAACTTTTAGTGTAGCTCTTATAGTTAAAGAGTTATGAGCATTTGTTTTCTGTATAGTATTTCAAATGGATTTTCTGAAAATGAGCTCAGGCTGCTCTGTTGTTCCTATGGTGGAATTCAGCAGGCAGCTTTTCCTGAGCTGCTCTGGACTGAATGAGTTAAATGAGTCTACGGTTTCAGTCACTGTGTGTTGTGTTAAATATTCACCTTAGAATTTATGTCTCCAAAATCTCATATGCTTAGTTTTTGATGTATTTATCAGCATATTATTCTCCTGTGCCCAAATGGTCAATTTTGTCAAGTTATTTTGCAGACATGTCTCACCTGTAACACATGTAATCAGTTTACCCACTTTCAGGTCATCTGCATATAGACTGTAGAACACCTCAGATGAAAAAGTTAAGTCTGAAAGGTACAATCTAAACAAGTAAGGGCCTAGGACAGAGCCCTGTGGGACACCCTGACTGTAACCAAAGATTTCACCTGTCCAGTTGTTGTATGATACTTGCCAGTTACCATGTCCTATTTGTAAGCCATGCAGCTATCCATCTTATGAAGAGTATATCAATACCTAGTTGTACTAATTTATTGATCAGTGTTTTGTGTATGACCCTGTCAAATGCTGAAGTTAAATCTATATAAATTACATCACAGCACAATTTTTCATTCATAGCTGTTATTATATTGTTATAGAACATCATGTTACAGGTGGTAATATATCTGTTTTCAACATATGCATGCTGATATATGGTTTCAAGTCCCAACCTATCCAGTTCTGACAATAACGTATCCAATATTACCTTCTCTGTTATTTTTCCACAATATGAAAGTAGACTTAAGGGTCTATATGACTCTGGGTTTGTCCTACTCCCCTTTCCCTTAAAGGCAGGTTTAATAAGTGCATGTCTCCAATCTTGAGGAATCTCCCCATATTTATATGACTTAGTGAATAATAGTTATAATGGCACTGCAAGCTCTTGCTAAAGTGTTCTCAGGCCATTGTTACTAATTCTGTCTCTTCCCTGTGCTTTGTTTAGATCCAGTTTGTGCAGTTCTTTTTCAATATAATCTAATATGATTCCAGTATCTGGGGTTACCTGAATGTCACTAGGACAACTCATTACCCTTTTGTGGAGCTAAACTATATTGCATAAGACTTTGTAAATATATTTATAATCTGTTGTGTCTGAGAATAAATTTTACAATCTGCACACAGTTTATCAGTTTGTATGTCTTTCCTCCTTCCACATCTTATGTATCTATAAAAATGTTTCCTATCATGCTCAATATCTATATATACATTTTCTTCAAACTTTTCTTGATCTTGTCTCACACTATGCTTAATCTGTTTGTCCAGCTTGATTTATTTCAGTTTTCAAAGCTGTAGTTCAACCTGTCTTCCATTTCTTGTATTTTTTGTGTCTCACCTTAATCAGATATCTTGTTCTTATGGACATATATCCCCTTGATGTTGTATGCCTAGATCTTGATGATAATTATTTTTTTAATTTTTTGCACTCAATTTCTCTTTCAAAACTTTCCACATTCCATCTACAGATTTTCCACTCAACACCTCATTCCAGTTAGTTTTACATAGTGACAGTTCTGCTTCCATATACTCCATAATTAACCTTCTGTGCATTAGTTTCAATTTCAGTTTGGCAGAATTATCTAGCAACAGATTAACCTTTATAACCCCATAATCACTGCACCTCAGTGGTGGTAAAACTAGACTTAGATGTAAAAGTAATTTCTTTCGGAACACAAACAATGTCTAGTATGTTCTGTCCCCTGGTAGTTTTTTTTAACAATCTGAAGCAACTGTTGTTCCTGAATATACAGTGTGAATGCATTTCCTTACTAACATTGTTGAATTAATATTATTCCAATCTGTTTCTGGTAAATTTAAGTCCCTAGCTAATATTATTTTTCCCTCATGTGTTTCATGCAAGAAATGTATGAATTCCTCTAGGTCATCTGCACTTGACTTTGGTGGTATATACTCCAACAATTGTTATATGTTCCAGGATTGTCTTTACTGTCACAGTTGCACAGTCTGTAGTATTGGTGTTATCACTGAACATGTAATAATCACAGGTCTCATAATTATCTTTATCCCTATCATAACACCTCCACCTGATTTTTTGTTAGAATGTCTGTTGCAGTAAAAACATTTATACCATGACAGAACTGGTTTCCAGTCATTGTTCCCTAACCATGTTTCACAAACAATAATAAAATCAATGTTGTGGGAACGTAGCAAATTTTCCAATATAAAAAAAAACTTTATTATTAATGCTCCGAGCATTAACAACCATCAGAGATGCATCAAATGTCACTATCAGTGAACTGTTAAATTTCTGACATGGCAAAAATTCTGCCTAGTGTTGTCAAATATGGCAAAATATCTGCTGCAAAAATTCTGTTCCCAGATCTTGACATGATGCACGCCATCCTCTCTGAACATGTGTGCCCAAAACTAGGCTTGGATGCTCTACACATTTCCATTTTTTAAAACAGGACATTTTTTTCCATGTAGGTATTTACCCAAAAAAATCTTCTCATTCACAGTGACCTGGCTATCCTTTCTATAGGTGATTTGTGAAAAATACGCCCTAACACAAGTGCAAGCTATATTATCTAACAGGGCTGTCAGGTCCCAAGTAACAGTCAGAGAATCCTTGCTGGTGACATCATTTGTACCAACATAAATAAAAATGGATCCATACCTCTTACATTAAGGCATTCCAAAGCTTGTCTCGCATCTTCTATTTTTGCTCCTGACAAGCATAATACCATTCAATGTTCATTATCTTCTCTGCAAATATAAGTATCAGTTCTTCTAATAATTGAATCTCCAATTAGAAGAATATCTTTGCTGGCTAGCTATGAAGAATCTTCAGCTTCTAATACAGTAATATCTGATTTATCAGTTGTTACAAAGGATAGGCTATATTTTCATCACCATTAGTCTTATTAATCCCACTGTTTTCATTGTGTATTAAATTCTCATCTAGCTTGTATTGTAAATCCACAGCTTGAGCCATGTAGTCAACATCTGACTTTCTCTTCTTTTTCTTACAGTAATGTTCTCCAATTCTTCCATGTTCAGTTTTGATTTCTTCCTTTTCACCTGCCCCTTGCTTCTTTTTTCTACAGTCACTGTTGGAAAAATGATGCCTTCTTCTGTAGACTGAAGGTTTTTGATAGAAAAATATCATCATTCCCTGTAACCTATGTGTTACATAACAACGCAGTGTCTTTTTTGCTATGTATTCTCTTTCCTTTACATTTATTAATCAGTTTCTTTTTCTTCTTTGTTATTTGTTGTGAACTTCTTTATTTATTTCCTTCTTTTTTGTTTCCTTATAAACAAACTAGGCCCTCAGATTGCTGAATACTTGTATCCAGAATTCCAAAGTTGTTAGGGGCATCATCTTGT